>NC_042618.1:480097134-480172134 GCF_901001135.1 Rhinatrema bivittatum
TCAAATGAAATGTTCCAATGCATATTAACTAAAGATCCAGGTCATAAGATGAGAAGTACAGAAAAATAAAATAATATAACAAATATCATCTATTAGTCAGTATGGTACTGAGATTCTTACATTCTCTCCTTAAATTTGGCTCATGCTTCAATTAGTATCTCTGTCCTTGTTATTGTATCTCTTACATTCGATGTTTTAAGTTAGGTTATAAGCATTTTTGAAGAGCCTTGTTTTTAGCTCACATTTAAATCTCTTCTGTTGGTATCACACGTAACATCTCAGGTAGAGAGCTCCGAAGCTTTGGACCCGCTATGGAAAACACACAATCTCTTACTGTGTCAGGTGTGTGCTCGTATTGGGGAACACTCAATAATCCTTTATTTTGAGATTTTAGAGTTCGCTGAGGTGTGTATGGTTATAGTATCACGCCTATCAGACCGGTGTTACTGGAATGAATGATAAATAGTAACGTTAATGCTTTATTATAGATTCGGGTGCAGTGAAATCAGTGAGAGTGTAATGTGATCAAATTTCCTAGTTCCTAACCAAAGTCTTGCTGAGGGATTTTGTAATAATTGTAATGTTTTAAGAAATATGTGGGAAGACCGAGCAATAGGGAGTTAAGGTAGTCTAGGTTTACGAAAGAGTTTGCAATACAGTGTGGAAGGTCCCTGAAAGTTAATATTCACAATGTAATATTCACAAATTAACCTCTGTTAATTTATTGCTGTGCTTTTTCCATAGTAAGGTTCTCATCTAGCTGGATATCTAAATCCCGTACGTGATTTGAGGGAGTGATTTGAAAAATTACCTAGAGTCAGTGGTTGAACTATCGAAGAGTTTTTACTTAACCAAATGATTCAGTCTTTTTCGGATTCAAAGTCAGTTTAAGTGAGATAGTTCTTGCTGTATTGCTTGTCATGCAGGTTGAAAGTGTCGATACTGTATTTTCAAATGATTTGGAGAAGGGAATGTAAAATTGTATGTCGTCAGTATACAAGAAGAAAGTAATTCCTAGGTCCGCCAATAATTTACACAGTGGGAGCATGTAAAATTGAATAGTGTTGCCGAGATGGCTGAGCCTTGAGGGACACCTGTATCAATATGAGAAGTATCAGAAATGTGATTGACCAGTGTGACTTGGAATGTTCTTTTAGATAGAAAGGAGGAGAACACAGCCAGCTGTTGGCACTGCAGGGTATGGGCCACAGTGTCAAAGGCAGCTGTTAGGTCGATTACTACTAGGAAATAAGATTCATCAGCATCAAACCCTCGTAAACAGAGTCCGTTAAAGAGAGGAGAGAAGTCTCAGTTGAGCGATGTTTCCTAAATCCAAATTGATTTGGGAAGAGAATGTCTTGTTCCTTTGGGTGATTTACAAGTTGGGATAAAACTGCGTTTTCAAGTACCTTTGAGAGAAAAGATAAATTGGATATTGGACAATAGTTGTCCCAAACGTCGATCCTACCAGCTTTATTTTTTAGGATCGGCTTTATCACAGCTTGTTTTAACCCATGTGGTACAATTCCTTCTGAGGGATGATTAATTGGGCTGTGATTATCGGAGTGATAACACCGTGTATTTGTTTCAAGGAACGGGCTGGAATTGGTTCACGTGGGTAAACAGCAGGATTAATTTTAGCAATGGTTTTACTAATTTCAAGATTAGTTACTCTGTCAAACGTAGACCATGTAACCAAGCCATGTGTATCTTCAGGTGCTTTTGTGGGAGAACAGATAGGGATTGAGTTTCAGCCCGTTGATGTTGTCTAAAAGGATGTGGCATATTTATTGCAAGCAGCCTTTAATAAGCTATAGTTTCTAAATGTTTAAAAAACATCAAAGAGCACTTTAGAATTATATATTAATCACCCCGTGAATCTGTTTAGCATAGTAAAGGTTTATCATGTGATAGAATCTGTTGTTTCATATGTGAAACAGGTACCGCATTGTACTGTTTACCTAGCAAGCACTACACAAGGTTAAAATAGCAACAGAGACAGAAAGGAAGTAGAAAACAGTAAAATAAGTTGAGAACTGCAACATCTGGGGTAAGGGTTGCATTCAGAATAAAATTGATTGAACACTCTTGCCTGGAAATTTGAATATGGATGGGTGGGGTCCATAAACGTATCTTCCTCACTGGTGCTGAATATCCAATGGCACCGCCATGCCAGATAAATTATCCAGCTAACTCTGACTATGTGGCTCATTCAGCTCCTCCCCAGAACGCCCCTGACTTATCCTAGCTGGATAAATAATTATCCGGCTGAATTTGGCCAGATAAGTGGCCACATTTCCATTTAGCTGTATAACTTCTCAGTTTGCAGGCTCGGTGCATTTGAATATGGACTTCAGGAAGACTAATAGAATGGAGATTGTGAAAGATGATTTTCTGTGCAAAGAGAGAGACTTTGTAGGGAAGGGTAAATGCGTATAATTACGATTGCAGGAAGAGATCGTTGCTGGAGTGATGATATTCTGACTGCCACTCTCATCAGCCATTCCCGAGCACGGTTGAATGCTGTACCATGGGGATGAGAGGAGCCACTGGCAGGGACCCCACAGTTCTGAACAGGAGATAATTGTAAAGCCAGGAGCAGCTGCTGTTCAGAGGACATGGATCTCAGGGATGATCTGTTTCTCTCTCAGCAGTTTGCCTCGTCTGCTCTCACCCCCTGCTTGTGATCCACTTTCTGCTGGGCTCCTCCGTTAGATCCACTGACGTATTTTACCACTCCCTTGGCTCCGTGGAGGAAGAGATGGACGTCAGCCTTGGAAAGGAACGCATTACAATTATGTATTAAACTTGTCCTGAGTGCAGGGGCTGATGGGGAGATTCATGGCCATGACCTTCCTGGGAGAAGGAAACCCCTGTCAAGGTCCTTAGGGTTTTCCCTCAGCCCAGTCCAAAGCTAATGTTCGAGGAATACGAGATCTTTACCGGCACTGATGACAGGTGAACGAGGTCCAAAAGAAGGGATAGCGCACCGGAGAGGAACACAAAGCCCGAAGCAGCACAGATTCATAAATCTCACTCACTCTCAGCAGCAATCAGTGCCTTTCATAACAGGTCAGCTCTTGGGCCAGGAACCCTTCTCCCTTGGACCCTCTCGCACACCTTCTGTAAGGAAGCTCTCTCTATTCCTCTCGGCAGCTTCTAAAGCTCTCTGGACTCCTTCCTCAGATGCACAAGTGTCCTTGTTCCACAGACAGACGAGGAATTTCCCGCTAACGTCTTCTCTTCAGCGTTCTCCCCCTGACCCCCAGGTCCCTTGCACTGCACAGGTCTCCTCTCTGCTGCCAGTTGTGAGAAGATCCCTCTCCAGGGGGCACCCCTTACACTGCCTTCTCCTCCTTTCCCCCTCTGAATCCGGGCCACATGGGGGGGTGCCACCTCCCTTCCTCCACTAACCTCACTGGCAGGGCAGGGTCTGCAGAGACCACTCACCTCACATTACTGGCGCACCCGGTCAGTCCATCGAGACCACGGCAGCCGTCAGGGGTCACACGCACACACATATACCAAATAGCTTGAAATGAGATGCCCTATAGTTTTGTACATCTGAACTGTAAGTCACAGAGACAATGTGCATTAGTTAAGAGTTCACGATTAGTGCTCGTGTCGTGCATTACACTGTGAATCTGAGTGTAATGCAATGCATCGTCCAGTACAGCTCTGCTACACTACCCAGGCCGCCTACAGGTCCCTCACAAATGTGCCGGAGCCAGGAGCAGACTCGGTCATGAGTAAAAGCTTCTCCAGGACGTATCCAGATTGCTCCGCTGGTCCAGGCTGTATTTCCAGCTTCTTTTCCATTCACCTTGAGTCATACTCTGCTTTCCCTCTGCCTGTAAGAGGGATTGTTAGGAAGGGATGATCCCTTTAGTTCTGTTTAAAATGACTGATTTTTCTCACTGATCTCTTTGGAAAGATGATGCAGGCAGGACTGCCGGAGCTGAGAGGCATCCAGGACCTGAGGTACGTGTACAGTAACCTGCGCCCACAGGACTCCGACCTTCAGGCAACCAGCTACTTTACCAGGTAAAGTGAAAGGCAGCATGGCGGACACCAGCACACCTGGAGTGCGCACTGGCGCTACATAAAAATGGGCATTTTGTTACTCCCGAGGTCCAAACCCTGCACACACACCTTGGATCATACCCCAAATCTGCACAAGCAAGCAGTTCAATACATTTTAGAGCTTCCACAATCACTTAGACATCAACAAAATCGATATGTACTGGGATTTTTACCTCATAGTAATTACTGATTTTCTGAAGAAGATTTGATTAAATGTGTATTGAATTTCAAAGGGTGGAATCTAGCAGTAAGGTTGACCAAAATGATAAAGGGGATGGAACAGCTCCCCTATGAGGAAAGGCTGAAGAGGTTAGGGCTGTTCAGCTTGGAGAAGAGACGGCTGAGGGGGATATGATAGAGGTGTTTAAAATCATGAGAGGTCTAGAATGGGTAAATGTGAATCAGTTATTTACATTTTCGGATAATTGAAGGACTAGGGGACACTCCATGAAGTTAGCAAGTAGCACATTTAATACTAATCAGAGAAAATTATTTTTCACTCAGCGCACAATTAAGCTTTGGAATTCATTGCCAGAGGATGTGGTTAAGGCAGTTGGTAAGCTGGGTTTAAAAAAGGTTTGGACAAGTTCCTGGAGGAGAAGTCCATAAATTGCTATTCCCTGTACATACCCAGATCAGTCCAGACTATGGGTTATGCCTCCCTTCCAGCAGATGGAGACAGAGAAAAACTTGAAGAGCACTCCTATTAACCTGGAGTGCCACCTGCATCTCTTCAGTGTTCTCTGTCTCCAGCAGATGGAGATGGCAATCCCTGCAGGCTTGACCTTTCTGTGTGGCTAAGTGAATCTCTTAAAAAACAAAAAAAAAAACAAAAAGCAAGATATAGGAAGCGACAGGATGCTGGGCTTGATGAAACCTCGGCCTGACCCAGTATGGCAGCTTCTTATGTTCTTATGAAGCCTGCTTGGTGGTAGGATATGGGGTATGATATGAATCTTGAGGAAGAGAAAAGAAGTCGTTTATCGTATTGTCCAAAAGAGCACAGATACAGGAGGCCAAGATCAAATGCATCCAAAGGTTCTGGTCATGAGATCATTCTTCAAATATGACCTATGTGGCTCCAGATGAAGGATGTACATATTTTTAAATACAGCCAAAAGGTGGTATTATTATTATTATATTCTAATTAGGGTTAGGATTCTGGGCAAGTGCAATGCATCCTTTAGATAGCACAGGCACCAGATGTTCCAATGTGTGGCCACTCCTGTCAGTCTTCAATTGTGTCTCTTCTCTTCCCAGCAAAATAAAGGAGAGTTTGGAGTGTTTCCCCGTTAAACTGAATAATATGATCCATATCCTGGCACAGATAGTGGTCGCACGCTCTGCCAAGTCTGCTTCCCAGCCTGCGTCTCGAGATGCCACCCCCATTACGGACAGGTCAATCGGAAGAGCGACCGTCTTAGGATTCAGCAGGAAACAGGAAAGCGTGAGTATTGCGCCCTCCATCCGCATCGGTGACTGCTTTCCTTCACGCAGGCGCTCTTTCGGTATATATTTATTTATTTATTTATTTATTTATTTATTTATTTATTTAAAGGCTTTTATATACCGGAGTTCATGCACTAGTGCATACCACTTCGGTTTACACAGAACAAGGAACAGAAAATTACATCAAACAGATTGAACAATTAAACAAATATCCAGCCTGTGTTCGGCTAACTCGGGAGCAAATGCACTGTCCTCTTCCAAACATTATTAACATTTATGTGAAGAAGGAATCTGCACTGGGCTGGAATTGTCATCTCCCATCCCATCTGGTGACCCATGAGGCCCACATCTAGAAGTCTGGCTGCAGCTTTTGTACAGAATGCATTGTAATTATTTATAGTCTTTGTTGTTAGTGCATGACGAGAGGGCGTGCGCCTGGTTCACTGCCAGACCTCTGCTACAGGGCTACCTAAGTCAGCCTCGCAAAGCAGCCCAGTGCAATGTTCTCAGTCCGGTTCCTGGTTGAGCAGGTACGTTAAACTTGGACAAACTCGTTTGCATTAAACATGAACCCAGTCCAAAGTGGGAGGTATCAGCTAATTGGAGTCTCACCAGGACCGGCCTCAGGAATCATTTGTGCTTGGATATCAGGATTTGTATTCATGCTCTGTACTTAAACTAGAAACATTTGAAAATTCATACTGCCTTTGAATAATTCAAGTGGTTTGAATTTGGATGTTCCACTTAAATGGGAAACAATCCAAGTAAGTACTGATTCTAAAACAAACGTCTGCTAGACTTGAACCATTTCTAAATTGTAACTGTGCGAGTCCATTGAAGTTATTGTGGCTTGAGACCTCATTCCTTCCTTCCACCTGAATGTGATAACTAGGGGCACTCTCTTAAAATCTGGGGACAGCCTGCTTTTGTCGTTTAACTTGCTTTTCGTCCCCAGGTGTAACCTGATCGAGGTGGTGGAGAGTAATGGGAACAGTCACATTGACCAGAAAAGACATTCAGCCAGTTCTTAAAACTCCAGAGCCAACTTCAAAAGCAGCTGCCAGTGCCGCCCTTCCAGAGTAAGGCCACTTCCTGCACTATTTCATGTGATTCCCGAGTGCTTCCCGGAGCATCGCCCCTCCGAGAGGTCTGCTTTTCAGAATGTAATGCATATTCGTCAGATAAAACGTGCATACTTTTGTGTAATGCAAAGGATGGGTGTTGTGGAGATTGGTCACAGGGAGAGACATGTGCAATAGCTAGAGGAAGAGGTGCATGGCCCTGCGCAGAGATGAACTGCACAATGCAGTGGGCATCACCACAATCAGGCATGGAAAGCAGTAATCAGCAGGGATGTGCAGGAAAACCATTTTGTTTCTCCCTCTGACAACTGTGGTCCCCTCACTTCCCCACCATTCCCTCTCTCCTCCCGTTGTGGCCATTGGCAGCATGGGCTTGGCCTAGCCTCTCCTCCATTGGCCAGGAGCAGGATGGGCTTCACCAGCAGCCCTGCACTTCCCTAGAAATCAGCAGGTTTATTCTGTTCCACACACAAATGGGCGTCACCTTAAGTATGAGACATGAGAGCAAGGCTAATTCACTCAGCTATCCAGAAAATGTGATGGCTCAATAACTCCATTGTAAATTGAATCGCAGGAAATTAAAAGCATATATTAGGCAGATGGTAACACAGAAAGCCGAGAGGAATAGCAGAAGTGTGAAACTTGTGAGCCAGCAGGACCAGCTTTACTGTCCAGATTGTCACTTTTCACAAGGTTCAAACCCCTAGAATGAGTAGCTCTAGCTGGACTGTGTGTCCTGTATATGTGTTTGTGTGCATGTATGGTGTTCAGTGAATGTATGTTTGTGAATATGTGAATGTGTGTGTGTGAGTGTGTTATGTGAATGTGTGGTGGTATGAGTGTGTGTGTGGTGGGTATATGTGTGATGTATATGAATGTGTGTGTGTGTGGATATGTGTATGTATATTTATTTCTTTATTACTTTATTTTTAGTTTTTATACCGATGTTCCTGTATAATATACATATCACACCGGTTTACAAGAACTCAAACTAACGCCTCAGTGGGCAGTTTACATTGCAACAAGATAACAAGATAACAGAATAATATGGGGGGGCAGCGGAACTTGGCAGAGGATACAGAGATTAAGCCTAAATAGCTAAAAAGAATATGAATGTATGTGAGTGTGTTATGTGAGTGTGTGTGAGTGTGTTATGTGAATGTGTGTGGATATGAGAGTGTATGTGTGTATGAATGTGTGTGTGTATGTGGATATGTGAGTGTGTATATGAATGTGTGTGAGTGTGTCTGTGTGTGTGGTGTTATGTGAGTGTGCATTTTTCATTGATAAAAGGGAGCAGAGATCTCAAAATCTAGTCATGAATGATTTTGTTCCAATAAAAGGTGTGGTCGTCGCCTTCAGCTTGTCTTTAATCGTTATTTCTGCTTATCCATGTGGAGTACGTTACAATTATTTTTAAGATTTCACAGCTATCTTATATAAGTTGCTTGCATAGGTTTTGTAGTATAGAGGGTAATTTTCAAAGGGATTTCTGTGGGTTAAACAGTGTTTTGTGCAGAAATGGGCCTTTTATAAAATTAGGTAATAACCGTAAGGTACTGCACTGGTTCTTAATACTCCCAGATTAACAAGCATTAACCGTAAGTACTGCACTGGTCTTAATACTCCCAGATTAACAGCATCTTTACCCCCCCTTTTACAGAAAAAACCCCCAGGTTTTTTATTTCCTCCTAAATCCTGGGGCATGACTGACGGCATCTGATGGACGTGCAGGAAGATCTGGAAGTTTTTCAGACTGTGCAGGGCTTCAGGAAAAGCTAGCTGTGATTCCAGAGCTGGATTCTGCCATGGAGATCAGCAAAGCTATAAGGCCCGAGGGCATCATCCACGCCATCTCTCAGAAACAGGATGCGCACAACTGGGTGGCGGTGCAAACAAAAATGCACTTTACTGAAAAGCAAAGTAAAATGTGTCAGCAGTAGAAAAATACAGCTTCTCCTGCATCCTGCATCAATCTGTATGAAAACTGGGTGTTCTCCATGAGAAAATGTCTCTCTTCAGACCTCTCAGGCACATGAGAATCCTTCTCTCGCTCTTGGAAAGTTTGCCAGTGCCTGGTTGGTGTCTTCCATCTCCCAGACAATCGGCCCCTGTGACATTGTGAGGCAAGGCGATCGGCGCCATTTTGAATACTGGCAGCAAATCGCCTTGCCCTCACTATGTCACAGGAGCCGACTGTCGGTACCTGTGACATAGTGAGGGCGATCGGCGATCGGCGCCATTTTGAGTACTGGCATCGGACGGCTGGCATGCAGGAGGTCGCTCCGGACCCCCGCTGGACTTTTGGCAAGTCTTGTGGGGGTCAGGAGCCCCCCCCCAAGCTGGCCAAAAGTCCTGGGGGGTTCAACGGGGGTCCCGGAGCGACCTCCTGCACTCCGGCCGTCCGATGCCAGTACTTAAAATGGCGCCGATAGCCTTTGCCCATACTATGTCACGGGGCTACCGGTGCCATTGGTCAGCCCCTGTCACATGGTAGGAGCACAAGATGGCGCCGGTGACCATGTGACAGGGGCTGACAATGGCACCAGTAGCCCCTGTGACAAGGCTATTGGCGCCATGATGAAACTGGTACTGAGGGTGGTGAGAGTGCAGGGGATGGCTCCCGGACTCCCGCTGGACCACCAGGGAGTTTTGGTAAGTCTTGGGGGGGTCAGGAGGGTGGGGGGTTGTAGTTTAATTTTAATTTTAACTGGGGCACGAATAGAAATCGCCGTATTAACGCATCGGGGCGCCATACGGCCGAATGCAACGTAATCTGCTCCCCGACGAATCCGAATCACGAATGCACGTATGGCGTCCCTCTGCACATCCCTAGCTTTTACTATCCTTAATCACTAAGCCTGATACTTTTGATGTGGCTCCATCGTTGCTCTCTGCTTCCACGGCAGGGGTTAAGGGAACATTGGATTTGGACAGCAACCGAGGGCTCTGACTTTTATGGTCTGGGAAACTGATAAGCATGAGGGTGAACCTGCCCAGTGCAGCAGATACTGGCATAAGCTTCCGGGCGGAGTGGTGCATCATTTGGTCCTTTTCTGCCATCATTTCTATGTTTTCTATGTGCTAATTATTCACCATCGGCATTGCAAGAATACCAAGGCCCATTGTGCATTTTTTATATTCCAACCTTGAGCTAATATAGAAAAGCAGTAAAATCAAATAAATAAGTCAGAATGCTAACCTCCCAGCTTTGACCAAGGTGTCAAAACTTGGAATTGTGACTTCAGTATAAGAGCTAATTAGCCAATTCATTCACAATGTAGCTGCTCCTTCTGTTCTATTACACACATCTTGGATAATTAGAATATGGCTGCAAGCATTAGCAAAGCAAATGAACGTATATAGCTCTCTTCTCTGACTTTGAGCTAACCCTAAAGGCGTGCAGTGGATGCGTCATGTGAAATCATACAGTAAACCTCGCAATTACGCGGCTGGATCAGAGCGACCTGGTTTCCCTTGTTTCATGTTTTCCAGTCAGAACCACGTCTCCTTGATGCATCGGGATCACCACAGAATGCAGGAGCTGAACCTCTATCTGGAGAAGATGTTTAATGGATCGTACGAACTGGCCCCATGTACGTGTTAACATTTCCTCTTCACATTTTACATTTGCAATATTATCTTGTTATACAACACCCGGGGGTTTTATTTAATTGGCTGGGAGGGAGGCATTAAAATAAATTGAAATAATATATTACGAGATTAGGTTGGGATGCCGAGGAGCAGTAGAGCAATTCACACACCTCCTCCTGCAATGGCTTTGCAGAGTAATGCATGCTTCCAATTAAAGAGACATTACAAACCCTTACTGATACTTCACATTTGCACAGACATGATGGGGGGGAATTTTCACAGCAATGGGCTGTTGTAAAACTCAACGTGTCGGGTCCGAATCTAGAATTCACCCAGGCTCCTTGTGCATAAAAGTGCTGATATAACCTAGTGCCGCATGTTCGTTTATGTGCACTAGAGGGAAGCGTTCTGGGGCAGAGTCACCACTTACACACACATTGAACGTACTGCATAGGTTATAGCCCTCCAAAAGAGCAAGGTGTGAATGTGCACGAGGGAACGCGTGTGCATACTTGTGAACCCAGGACTTTCAGAGCATGTACACTCACCTGTGCACAGCGCACTCCCAGCCTTTCCGCTCTGCTGGCTGTTTCAACATTGCCCTCTCCATGTTAGCTCTTACCTTTCAAACTTACTTTTTTTTTCCACATCTTAAGCCCCCATGGAGGCCATGAACAAGAAATCCCTTCCTCCTCCCTGAAGTAGGCGACCTCCAGAGGTCACTTCCCTTTCCACCCCTTGACCCCTGTACAGAAGCCTTGACAAGCGGATATTAGTTGTGGCTGGAAGTTGTCAGTGTAGCGCATTATAATAAAAGCTGCTTTGCATAGCGTATACTTGAATAAATCTAGACAAATACTCGCCAGTTTCATTTCATGTCCCAGTAACGAACGACAATCACAGTAATTGCGTGCGTAATGGAACATGAAAGCCAAAGCTGTCCTCGCAAGCGATGAGGAGCCTTTCGTGCTTCGAGAGCCGTAGGTTTGTCATTTAGAGAAGGAGAGGAGTCTTGTCTTGTTTCAGAACTATCCAGAGAACATAAGGGAAGTACAAACATGACAAAATTATACCTCATTGCAGTGCTAAGTCAAGGAAAGAGCAAAGGGCGGGCATCTCAGCCCCGTCACGCGTGGTGGGACTCTGCAGTCCACAGCAGAAGAGCTCTGACAGACAGACAGACGCCCCGGCTTATCAGATTAATGTCTTCTGCTATTAGATCGTCTGCTCCGGGAAACCCAATTCACGTTCAGTCACCATTCACTGAGTCCACATTCCTAGGCTAGCGGCAAGCAGCGTGATGTCGGCTTCCGCTGCTGCCACTGTGCACCCTGTGCTCTCTTCCTCCTGACAGAGGCTTAGTGTTTATCAGGGGTGGGTCCCGGCCAGACACAGGGCAGCAGGGAGTTCCTGGCATTGCACTGCAGAACCAGCAGCATCAATTCCCCAACCCCCAAATCTCTTCTGCGTTCTGGAGGGAAAGGCGAGCTACATTCAGCTACCCCTGCTATTCCCCTGTCCCCAGAGGTGAGCTACATTCAGCTACCCCTGCTACTTCCCCTGTCCCCAGAGGGCGAGCTACATTCAGCTACCCCTGCTATTTCCCCTGTCCCCAGAGGGTGAGCTACATTCAGCTACCCCTGCTATTCCCTGTCCCCAGAGGGTGAGCTACATTCAGCTACCCCTGCTATTCCCCTGTCCCCAGAGGGTGAGCTACATTCAGCTACCCCTGCTATTTCCCCTGTCCCCAGAGGGTGAGCTACATTCAGCTACCCCTGCTACTTCCCTGTCCCCAGAGGGTGAGCTACATTCATCTACCCCTGCTATTCCCCTGTCCCCAGAGGGTGAGCTACATTCAGCTACCCCTGCTACTTCCCTGTCCCCAGAGGGCGAGCTACATTCAGCTACCCCTGCTATTCCCCTGTCCCCAGAGGGCGAGCTACATTCAGCTACCCCTGCTATTCCCTGTCCCCAGAGGGTGTGCTACATTCAGCTACCCCTGCTATTCCCTGTCCCCAGAGGGTGAGCTACATTCAGCTACCCCTGCTATTCCCTGTCCCCAGAGGGTGAGCTACATTCAGCTACCCCTGCTATTCCCCTGTCCCCAGAGGGCGAGCTACATTCAGCTACCCCTGCTATTCCCTGTCCCCAGAGGGTGAGCTACATTCAGCTACCCCTGCTATTCCCCTGTCCCCAGAGGGTGAGCTACATTCAGCTACCCCTGCTACTTCCCCTGTCCCCAGAGGGTGAGCTACATTCAGCTACCCCTGCTATTCCCCTGTCCCCAGAGGGCGAGCTACATTCAGCTACCCCTGCTATTCCCCTGTCCCCAGAGGGTGAGCTACATTCAGCTACCCCTGCTATTCCCCTGTCCCCAGAGGGCGAGCTACATTCAGCTACCCCTGCTATTTCCCTGTCCCCAGAGGGCGAGCTACATTCAGCTACCCCTGCTATTCCCCTGTCCCCAGAGGGTGAGCTACATTCAGTTACCCCTGCTATTCCCCTGTCCCCAGAGGGTGAGCTACATTCAACTACCCCTGCTACTTCCCTGTCCCCAGAGGGTGAGCTACATTCAGCTACCCCTGCTACTTCCCTGTCCCCAGAGGGTGAGCTACATTCAGCTACCCCTGCTATTCCCCTGTCCCCAGAGGGCGAGCTACATTCACCTACCCCTGCTATTCCCCTGTCCCCAGAGGACGAGCTACATTCAGCTACCCCTGCTATTCCCCTGTCCCCAGAGGGTGAGCTACATTCAGCTACCCCTGCTATTCCCCTGTCCCCAGAGGGCGAGCTACATTCAGCTACCCCTGCTATTTCCCTGTCCCCAGAGGACGAGCTACATTCAGCTACCCCTGCTACTTCCCTGTCCCCAGAGGACGAGCTACATTCAGCTACCCCTGCTATTCCCCTGTCCCCAGAGGGCGAGCTACATTCATCTACCCCTGCTATTCCCCTGTCCCCAGAGGGCGAGCTACATTCAGCTACCCCTGCTATTCCCCTGTCCCCAGAGGGCTGAGCTACATTCAGCTACCCCTGCTATTCCCCTGTCCCCAGAGGGCGAGCTACATTCAGACTACCCCTGCTATTCCCCTGTCCCCAGAGGGCGAGCTACATTCAGCTACCCCTGCTATTTCCCCTGTCCCCAGAGGGCGAGCTACATTCAGCTACCCCTGCTATTCCCCTGTCCCCAGAGGGCGAGCTACATTCATCTACCCCTGCTATTCCCCTGTCCCCAGAGGGTGAGCTACATTCAGCTACCCCTGCTATTTCCCCTGTCCCCAGAGGGCTGAGCTACATTCAGCTACCCCTGCTATTCCCCTGTCCCCAGAGGGTGAGCTACATTCAGCTACCCCTGCTATTCCCCTGTCCCCAGAGGGCTGAGCTACATTCAGCTCCCCCTGCTATTCCCTGTCCCCAGAGGGTGAGCTACATTCAGCTACCCCTGCTATTCCCCTGTCCCCAGAGGGCGAGCTACATTCAGCTACCCCTGCTATTCCCCTGTCCCCAGAGGGCGAGCTACATTCATCTACCCCTGCTATTCCCCTGTCCCCAGAGGGTGAGCTACATTCAGCTACCCCTGCTATTCCCCTGTCCCCAGAGGGTGAGCTACATTCAGCTACCCCTGCTATTCCCTGTCCCCAGAGGGTGAGCTACATTCAGCTACCCCTGCTATTCCCCTGTCCCCAGAGGGTGAGCTACATTCAGCTACCCCTGCTATTCCCCTGTCCCCAGAGGGCGAGCTACATTCAGCTACCCCTGCTATTCCCCTGTCCCCAGAGGGCTGAGCTACATTCAGCTACCCCTGCTATTCCCCTGTCCCCAGAGGGTGAGCTACATTCAGCTACCCCTGCTATTTCCCTGTCCCCAGAGGGTGAGCTACATTCAGCTACCCCTGCTATTCCCCTGTCCCCAGAGGGTGAGCTACATTCACCTACCCCTGCTATTCCCCTGTCCCCAGAGGGTGAGCTACATTCAGCTACCCCTGCTATTCCCCTGTCCCCAGAGGGCGAGCTACATTCAGCTACCCCTGCTATTCCCCTGTCCCCAGAGGACGAGCTACATTCAGCTACCCCTGCTATTCCCCTGTCCCCAGAGGGTGAGCTACATTCAGCTACCCCTGCTATTCCCCTGTCCCCAGAGGGTGAGCTACATTCAGCTACCCCTGCTATTCCCCTGTCCCCAGAGGGATGAGCTACATTCAGCTACCCCTGCTATTCCCCTGTCCCCAGAGGGTGAGCTACATTCAGCTACCCCTGCTATTCCCCTGTCCCCAGAGGGTGAGCTACATTCAGCTACCCCTGCTATTCCCCTGTCCCCAGAGGATGAGCTACATTCAGCTACCCCTGCTATTCCCCTGTCCCCAGAGGGCGAGCTACATTCAGCTACCCCTGCTATTCCCCTGTCCCCAGAGGATGAGCTACATTCAGCTACCCCTGCTATTCCCCTGTCCCCAGAGGATGAGCTACATTCAGCTACCCCTGCTATTCCCCTGTCCCCAGAGGGTGAGCTACATTCAGCTACCCCTGCTATTCCCCTGTCCCCAGAGGGTGAGCTACATTCAGCTACCCCTGCTATTCCCCTGTCCCCAGAGGGATGAGCTACATTCAGCTACCCCTGCTATTCCCCTGTCCCCAGAGGGCTGAGCTACATTCAGCTACCCCTGCTATTCCCCTGTCCCCAGAGGGTGAGCTACATTCAGCTACCCCTGCTATTTCCCTGTCCCCAGAGGGTGAGCTACATTCAGCTACCCCTGCTATTCCCCTGTCCCCAGAGGGTGAGCTACATTCAGCTACCCCTGCTATTCCCCTGTCCCCAGAGGATGAGCTACATTCAGCTACCCCTGCTATTCCCCTGTCCCCAGAGGGTGAGCTACATTCAGCTACCCCTGCTATTCCCCTGTCCCCAGAGGGTGAGCTACATTCAGCTACCCCTGCTATTCCCCTGTCCCCAGAGGGTGAGCTACATTCAGCTACCCCTGCTATTCCCCTGTCCCCAGAGGGTGAGCTACATTCACCTACCCCTGCTATTCCCTGTCCCCAGAGGGGAGCTACATTCAGCTACCCCTGCTATTCCCCTGTCCCCAGAGGGTGAGCTACATTCAGCCTACCCCTGCTATTCCCCTGTCCCCAGAGGGCTGAGCTACATTCAGCTACCCCTGCTATTCCCCTGTCCCCAGAGGGCTGAGCTACATTCAGCTACCCCTGCTATTCCCCTGTCCCCAGAGGGCGAGCTACATTCACCTACCCCTGCTATTCCCCTGTCCCCAGAGGGCGAGCTACATTCAGCTACCCCTGCTATTCCCCTGTCCCCAGAGGATGAGCTACATTCAGCTACCCCTGCTATTCCCCTGTCCCCAGAGGGTGAGCTACATTCAGCTACCCCTGCTATTCCCCTGTCCCCAGAGGGTGAGCTACATTCAGCTACCCCTGCTATTCCCCTGTCCCCAGAGGATGAGCTACATTCAGCTACCCCTGCTATTCCCTGTCCCCAGAGGGACGAGCTACATTCAGCTACCCCTGCTATTCCCCTGTCCCCAGAGGGTGAGCTACATTCAGCTACCCCTGCTACTTCCCTGTCCCCAGAGGGTGAGCTACATTCAGCTACCCCTGCTATTCCCCTGTCCCCAGAGGATGAGCTACATTCAGCTACCCCTGCTATTCCCCTGTCCCCAGAGGGTGAGCTACATTCAGCTACCCCTGCTATTCCCTGTCCCCAGAGGGTGAGCTACATTCAGCTACCCCTGCTATTCCCCTGTCCCCAGAGGGTGAGCTACATTCAGCTACCCCTGCTATTCCCCTGTCCCCAGAGGGTGAGCTACATTCAGCTACCCCTGCTATTCCCTGTCCCCAGAGGACGAGCTACATTCAGCTACCCCTGCTATTCCCTGTCCCCAGAGGGTGAGCTACATTCAGCTACCCCTGCTATTCCCCTGTCCCCAGAGGGTGAGCTACATTCAGCTACCCCTGCTATTCCCCTGTCCCCAGAGGATGAGCTACATTCAGCTACCCCTGCTATTCCCCTGTCCCCAGAGGATGAGCTACATTCAGCTACCCCTGCTATTCCCCTGTCCCCAGAGGGCGAGCTACATTCAGCTACCCCTGCTATTCCCCTGTCCCCAGAGGATGAGCTACATTCAGCTACCCCTGCTATTTCCCTGTCCCCAGAGGGCGAGCTACATTCAGCTACCCCTGCTATTCCCCTGTCCCCAGAGGGCGAGCTACATTCAGCTACCCCTGCTATTCCCCTGTCCCCAGAGGGTGAGCTACATTCATCTACCCCTGCTATTCCCCTGTCCCCAGAGGGCGAGCTACATTCAGCTACCCCTGCTATTCCCCTGTCCCCAGAGGGCGAGCTACATTCAGCTACCCCTGCTATTCCCCTGTCCCCAGAGGGTGAGCTACATTCAGCTACCCCTGCTATTTCCCCTGTCCCCAGAGGGGAGCTACATTCAGCTACCCCTGCTATTCCCCTGTCCCCAGAGGGTGAGCTACATTCATCTACCCCTGCTATTCCCCTGTCCCCAGAGGGTGAGCTACATTCAGCTACCCCTGCTATTCCCCTGTCCCCAGAGGGTGAGCTACATTCAGCTACCCCTGCTATTTCCCTGTCCCCAGAGGGCGAGCTACATTCATCTACCCCTGCTATTCCCCTGTCCCCAGAGGGTGAGCTACATTCAGCTACCCCTGCTATTCCCCTGTCCCCAGAGGGCGAGCTACATTCAGCTACCCCTGCTATTCCCCTGTCCCCAGAGGGCGAGCTACATTCAGCTACCCCTGCTATTCCCTGTCCCCAGAGGGCGAGCTACATTCATCTACCCCTGCTATTCCCCTGTCCCCAGAGGGTGAGCTACATTCATCTACCCCTGCTATTCCCCTGTCCCCAGAGGGCGAGCTACATTCAGCTACCCCTGCTATTCCCCTGTCCCCAGAGGGATGAGCTACATTCATCTACCCCTGCTATTCCCCTGTCCCCAGAGGATGAGCTACATTCAGCTACCCCTGCTATTTCCCCTGTCCCCAGAGGGTGAGCTACATTCAGCTACCCCTGCTATTTCCCTGTCCCCAGAGGGTGAGCTACATTCAGCTACCCCTGCTATTCCCCTGTCCCCAGAGGGTGAGCTACATTCAGCTACCCCTGCTATTCCCCTGTCCCCAGAGGGCGAGCTACATTCAGCTACCCCTGCTATTTCCCCTGTCCCCAGAGGGTGAGCTACATTCAGCTACCCCTGCTACTTCCCTGTCCCCAGAGGGCGAGCTACATTCACCTACCCCTGCTATTCCCCTGTCCCCAGAGGGTGAGCTACATTCAGCTACCCCTGCTATTCCCTGTCCCCAGAGGGCGAGCTACATTCAGCTACCCCTGCTATTCCCCTGTCCCCAGAGGGTGAGCTACATTCAGCTACCCCTGCTATTCCCCTGTCCCCAGAGGGCGAGCTACATTCAGCTACCCCTGCTATTCCCCTGTCCCCAGAGGGCGAGCTACATTCACCTACCCCTGCTATTCCCCTGTCCCCAGAGGATGAGCTACATTCAGCTACCCCTGCTATTCCCCTGTCCCCAGAGGGCGAGCTACATTCAGCTACCCCTGCTATTCCCTGTCCCCAGAGGGCGAGCTACATTCAGCTACCCCTGCTATTTCCCTGTCCCCAGAGGATGAGCTACATTCACCTACCCCTGCTATTCCCCTGTCCCCAGAGGGCGAGCTACATTCAGCTACCCCTGCTATTCCCCTGTCCCCAGAGGGATGAGCTACATTCAGCTACCCCTGCTATTCCCCTGTCCCCAGAGGGTGAGCTACATTCAGCTACCCCTGCTATTCCCTGTCCCCAGAGGGATGAGCTACATTCAGCTACCCCTGCTAATTTCCCTGTCCCCAGAGGGGAGCTACATTCACCTACCCCTGCTATTCCCCTGTCCCCAGAGGATGAGCTACATTCATCTACCCCTGCTATTCCCCTGTCCCCAGAGGGTGAGCTACATTCAGCTACCCCTGCTATTCCCCTGTCCCCAGAGGGATGAGCTACATTCATCTACCCCTGCTATTTCCCTGTCCCCAGAGGGTGAGCTACATTCATCTACCCCTGCTATTCCCCTGTCCCCAGAGGGTGAGCTACATTCATCTACCCCTGCTATTCCCCTGTCCCCAGAGGATGAGCTACATTCATCTACCCCTGCTATTCCCTGTCCCCAGAGGGTGAGCTACATTCAGCTACCCCTGCTATTCCCCTGTCCCCAGAGGGCCGAGCTACATTCACCTACCCCTGCTATTCCCCTGTCCCCAGAGGGTGAGCTACATTCAGCTCCCCCTGCTATTTCCCCTGTCCCCAGAGGGCGAGCTACATTCAGCTACCCCTGCTATTCCCCTGTCCCCAGAGGGTGAGCTACATTCAGCTACCCCTGCTATTCCCCTGTCCCCAGAGGGCGAGCTACATTCAGCTACCCCTGCTATTCCCCTGTCCCCAGAGGGTGAGCTACATTCAGCTACCCCTGCTATTCCCCTGTCCCCAGAGGGCGAGCTACATTCAGCTACCCCTGCTATTCCCCTGTCCCCAGAGGGTGAGCTACATTCAGCTACCCCTGCTATTTCCCTGTCCCCAGAGGCTGAGCTACATTCAGCTACCCCTGCTATTCCCCTGTCCCCAGAGGGATGAGCTACATTCAGCTACCCCTGCTATTCCCCTGTCCCCAGAGGGCTGAGCTACATTCAGCTACCCCTGCTATTTCCCTGTCCCCAGAGGGTGAGCTACATTCAGCTACCCCTGCTATTCCCCTGTCCCCAGAGGGCGAGCTACATTCAGCTACCCCTGCTATTCCCCTGTCCCCAGAGGGTGAGCTACATTCAGCTACCCCTGCTATTCCCCTGTCCCCAGAGGGCGAGCTACATTCAGCTACCCCTGCTATTCCCCTGTCCCCAGAGGATGAGCTACATTCAGCTACCCCTGCTATTCCCTGTCCCCAGAGGGCGAGCTACATTCAGCTACCCCTGCTATTTCCCTGTCCCCAGAGGGTGAGCTACATTCAGCTACCCCTGCTATTCCCCTGTCCCCAGAGGGCGAGCTACATTCAGCTACCCCTGCTATTCCCCTGTCCCCAGAGGGTGAGCTACATTCAGCTACCCCTGCTATTTCCCTGTCCCCAGAGGGCGAGCTACATTCAGCTACCCCTGCTATTTCCCTATCCCCAGAGGGTGAGCTACATTCAGCTACCCCTGCTATTCCCCTGTCCCCAGAGGGTGAGCTACATTCAGCTACCCCTGCTATTCCCCTGTCCCCAGAGGGCGAGCTACATTCAGCTACCCCTGCTATTTCCCCTGTCCCCAGAGGGTGAGCTACATTCAGTTACCCCTGCTATTCCCCTGTCCCCAGAGGGTGAGCTACATTCAGCTACCCCTGCTATTCCCCTGTCCCAGAGGGTGAGCTACATTCATCTACCCCTGCTATTCCCTGTCCCCAGAGGGTGAGCTACATTCAGCTACCCCTGCTATTCCCTGTCCCCAGAGGGTGAGCTACATTCAGCTACCCCTGCTATTCCCCTGTCCCCAGAGGGCGAGCTACATTCACCTACCCCTGCTATTTCCCCTGTCCCCAGAGGATGAGCTACATTCAGCTACCCCTGCTATTCCCCTGTCCCCAGAGGGCGAGCTACATTCAGCTACCCCTGCTATTCCCCTGTCCCCAGAGGGCGAGCTACATTCAGCTACCCCTGCTATTTCCCTGTCCCCAGAGGGTGAGCTACATTCAGCTACCCCTGCTATTCCCCTGTCCCCAGAGGGTGAGCTACATTCAGCTACCCCTGCTATTCCCCTGTCCCCAGAGGGTGAGCTACATTCAGCTACCCCTGCTATTCCCCTGTCCCCAGAGGATGAGCTACATTCAGCTACCCCTGCTATTCCCCTGTCCCCAGAGGGTGAGCTACATTCATCTACCCCTGCTATTTCCCTGTCCCCAGAGGGTGAGCTACATTCACCTACCCCTGCTATTCCCCTGTCCCCAGAGGGTGAGCTACATTCAGCTACCCCTGCTATTCCCCTGTCCCCAGAGGGTGAGCTACATTCAGCTACCCCTGCTATTCCCCTGTCCCCAGAGGGTGAGCTACATTCAGCTACCCCTGCTATTCCCCTGTCCCCAGAGGGTGAGCTACATTCATCTACCCCTGCTATTCCCTGTCCCCAGAGGGTGAGCTACATTCAGCTACCCCTGCTATTCCCCTGTCCCCAGAGGGTGAGCTACATTCAGCTACCCCTGCTATTCCCCTGTCCCCAGAGGGCGAGCTACATTCAGCTACCCCTGCTATTCCCCTATCCCCAGAGGGTGAGCTACATTCATCTACCCCTGCTATTTCCCTGTCCCCAGAGGGTGAGCTACATTCACCTACCCCTGCTATTCCCCTGTCCCCAGAGGGTGAGCTACATTCAGCTACCCCTGCTATTCCCTGTCCCCAGAGGGTGAGCTACATTCATCTACCCCTGCTATTTCCCTGTCCCCAGAGGGTGAGCTACATTCAGCTACCCCTGCTATTTCCCTGTCCCCAGAGGGCGAGCTACATTCATCTACCCCTGCTATTCCCTGTCCCCAGAGGGTGAGCTACATTCAGCTACCCCTGCTATTTCCCTGTCCCCAGAGGGTGAGCTACATTCATCTACCCCTGCTATTTCCCTGTCCCCAGAGGATGAGCTACATTCAGCTACCCCTGCTATTCCCCTGTCCCCAGAGGGTGAGCTACATTCAGCTACCCCTGCTATTCCCCTGTCCCCAGAGGGTGAGCTACATTCATCTACCCCTGCTACTTCCCTGTCCCCAGAGGGTGAGCTACATTCATCTACCCCTGCTATTCCCCTGTCCCCAGAGGGTGAGCTACATTCATCTACCCCTGCTATTCCCTGTCCCCAGAGGGTGAGCTACATTCATCTACCCCTGCTATTCCCCTGTCCCCAGAGGGTGAGCTACATTCATCTACCCCTGCTATTCCCTGTCCCCAGAGGGTGAGCTACATTCATCTACCCCTGCTATTTCCCTGTCCCCAGAGGATGAGCTACATTCAGCTACCCCTGCTATTCCCTGTCCCCAGAGGGTGAGCTACATTCAGCTACCCCTGCTATTCCCCTGTCCCCAGAGGATGAGCTACATTCAGCTACCCCTGCTATTCCCCTGTCCCCAGAGGGCGAGCTACATTCACCTACCCCTGCTATTTCCCCTGTCCCCAGAGGGTGAGCTACATTCAGCTACCCCTGCTATTCCCCTGTCCCCAGAGGGTGAGCTACATTCAGCTACCCCTGCTATTCCCCTGTCCCCAGAGGGATGAGCTACATTCAGCTACCCCTGCTATTCCCCTGTCCCCAGAGGATGAGCTACATTCAGCTACCCCTGCTATTCCCCTGTCCCCAGAGGGCGAGCTACATTCAGCTACCCCTGCTATTTCCCCTGTCCCCAGAGGGTGAGCTACATTCAGCTACCCCTGCTATTTCCCCTGTCCCCAGAGGATGAGCTACATTCAGCTACCCCTGCTATTCCCCTGTCCCCAGAGGGCGAGCTACATTCAGCTACCCCTGCTATTCCCCTGTCCCCAGAGGGCGAGCTACATTCAGCTACCCCTGCTATTCCCCTGTCCCCAGAGGGCTCGGTTGGTACCTGAGGCAATGGAGGGTGAAGTAAGCTGCCCAAGGTCACAAAGAGCAGCACTGGGAGAAGGAGGATTTGAACCCTGGTTCTCAGCCTGAATGCAGGCAGGAAGCATTCAGGAGAGGTGGAGGGGTACAGGAGCAGGTCTCTTCCAGTCCTAGTCCCGGGTGGTCCTTTGCACGGTGAAGAGGACAAGCCTTCCTATTCAGATGAGCGAGCTAGCGCGTGGGGACTGCAGGGTCTCCCAGTTGGGTTGTGATCCTATAGCACACAAATTGAGCATTAATCCAGGGCTGACGCATGTCCCTCGCTTTACTTTCATCAGCCTGTTCACCGAGAAGGCACTTTGAAAATCAAAAGATTAGAGCGTGCTCAGCTACGGTAAATATGAGAACAATCCTGCTGCTTATGTTTCATTATTGAACATGTTAAGCCCAGAGGCTCCCTGACTTCTGCTCCACTTCTCAGTCGTTCATAGTGTTAATCCCTTCTCTGTGTCACTGTTCTAGAGACGCGGTAATTTAAGGACAGGCAGTGATCCTGCCTTCTGCGGCCACCTTCTCAGCTTTTAGTGATAGGCATGCAAGAGATTTCACTGCCTTGATGGCTTCTGGAAAATGCAAAAGTCACAATTGCTCTACACCTGCCTTGCAAAGCTCTCAGACTCTGCTGCTCAGCAGCTTGCATTAGGATTTGGTTTTTATATCAATTCATTAAAAGTGATCACCGGATCTGATTGTACCGGATTTTCTGGGACGCTTCTGGACAGCACTGTCAAATACGTGCGCAGAGGAATCTCCAGCTACTCGTGATATTTTGAAACTCTTTGATCTGAATGCAGTCCTGAATGTGATTTGCTTTGAAGTGTCACAAATAAAAAAGCTTGAGATAAAGCAGGAACCATTAAGGGAGTGAGACATCTTCCTGCCTGCTGCAAAGGCCGAATGAGGCCGGATTTAAGCCTAGACATCATAGGCACGTGCGCTGGGCTCAGTGCCGAGGCCAGGTCACGTGGCACCTACAGCCCTCACCCGAACACACCAGCAGGAGCGGGAGACTCTGATAATGTAGGCGGCTTTGGTTTGTATTTCCACCCAGCAGTTTCCTGCTGCTCCTTTGGGCTTACAGCTCAGTCGGAACCAGCACGGGGATCCTGGCACCATGAACCTTCACTCAGACACTGAACTGGAAACCCCAAGAAGCCAGATTCTGCCTGCCACGCCATGAAAGAGGCACAGAAATACATGTCCTCCTGAACTGTGCAAAATAACAGACATCCCATCCTGAGCTGCACATTCCCAAAGTTGACCTAATCCATCCACTAAACTGAATATAAAATGCTTTGTTTTTTCTACCCTGGCTGCCTGGACTTTAATTTTTCTAATCACTTTGGTCCTCATCTCTTTATACTGCTTCCTCTTCTTGGTCTCCTAACTCCTTTACAGGGTCTCCTGTCATTTTCTATTTCATCTCTCTCCTCCTCTCTTCTTCAGTTCCTCCCCTACATCTCCGGCTTCATTCTCTTTATCTCTGCCTCTCTATCCACTCTTCTAAATTTCATCCCCCTTCTCTCCCTCCTACAACTCCCCACTTCTCACCACTATTGCTCTCCCTCAGTCCTTCCTCTCCCCCTCTCTGAGTTGCTCCTTTTACCATCTCCAGCTGTCTGGCCTCCTTGTCTTTCCCCTCAACAGCTGCATCCTTTTTCTCTTGAAACCCCTCACCCCCATCAATCATAATAGTAAAACCAAACCATACTAATAAACAGAAACAGCTGACAAAATGGTATCCAATAATTGAAAACTCATATATAACATTTCCAAATGGCAATAAAATATTTCAAAATAGAAGATGCATCAAATAATAACCAATAATTACAACTAATAAGGATTAATAAATCCCCCTCTTTCCAGGGATTTATTACACACAAACTTTCTCCCCTCTCTCTCTAACACACACGCTCATTCACTCTCTCACTCTCACATGCTCACACTCTCATACACACACACACTCATTCACTCTCTCACTCTCACATGCTCACACTCTCATACACACAGACACTCATTCACTCTCTCACTCTCACATGCTCAGTCACACACACATTCACTCTCTCACTCTCACATGCTCAGTCACACACACACTCATTCACTCTCTCATTCTCACATGCTCACACTCTCTCTCACACACACACACACACACACACTCATTCACTCTCTCACTCGCACATGCTCAGTCACACACACACATACTCATTCACTCTCTCACTCTCACATGCTTAGTCATACACACATGCTTAGTCACACACACACACTCATTCACTCTCTCACTCTCACATGCTCAGTCATACACACACACTCATTCACTCTCACATGCTTAGTCATACACACACACATACACACACACACACACACACACTCATTCACTCCCTCACTCTCACATGTTCAATCATACACACACACACACACTCATTCACTCTCTCACTCTCACATGCTCAGTCACACACACACGCACACACACTCATTCACTCCTTCACTCTCACATGCTCAGTCATACACACACACATACACTCATTCACTCTCTCACTCTCACATGCTCAGTCACACACACATGCACACGCACTCATTCACACAAGATGGCGCTGGCCATCCATTGCTCCTACCATGTGATAGGGGCCAACCAATGGCACCGGTAACCCCTGTGACATAGTAAGGGAAAAGGCTATCGGCTCCATTTTGAATACTGGCAGCCAGTGGTGCGAGTGCAGGAGATCGCTCCAGGACCCCCGCTGGACCACCAGGTTTTTGGCAAGTCTTGGGGGGGGTCAGGAGGGTGGGGGTTTTAGTTAGTTTTGTTTAAATTCGCTCCTTAAGATGGGGAAAAATTCGGTAATGATACGTTGCATTCGTGGGGGTTCGCTATGCGTTTCGCGAACCCATGAATGCAACAAATAGGGACCTATATGTTGCGGAATGCGCATTCGTTCAAAACGAATGCACACCCCTATCAATTATAGCATGCAATTGAGTGCTGACAAAGTACCAGCTGAGGGACTCCCAATCCACCCCTCAGCTTATGTCTATACAAGACTCTCCTCCCTACCCTGGGTGGCTTCCTTGATTTTGTACTTTTAAGTAATTTTATCACCATGATCTTGCAGCTGCCTCCAGCAGGCGATAGTGCAGGATACAAATGTTTTCTATAAATGCATAATTCTGTAGGAGAAATGAGGACATGAGAATGTCCCACCTAGGTCCCCTCTGCTGCCGAGATGCCACTGGCTCATTCTCAGCTCTGGCCTGGAGCCCCACCCTGCTCGAGGAGAGGAGGAGGAGGAGGACACCAGCTGTACATGGGGGGGGGAGTGGGGGGGGGCTGTTCTATCAGGGTGCCCTCCACAGCATGGTCACTCCTGTCCCAGTTCTCATCCTGTGGCAGGGAGGCATGTGAAAGAGAATTGCACCTCAGTCAGGTGCCGAAATAACATCACTTCCATGCCTCTCTCCATGTGGCTGGCACCATTGGTGGGGCAGCATTCTTCTTGCCCTTTGCATTTGCAGTGGCAAATGTTTCCATGGAGGGGGGAGGCAGGAGGGGCCTGGCTTAGCCCAGTTGGGTAGGCCCAGGCCCCAAGGCTTTCATAGGGATGGAAGCTGGTTTGAAAGGCCTCAAAGAGTATTTCTTATTCGTTTTTTTTAATGAAGCAAAATTCCCCCAAATTTTAGGGTATTCATGGGAAAGGCTATTTTTGGTTTGTTCCATTAGAAACAAACTTAAAATGGTCTCATTCGTCCCATTTTACCTATTCGGGTAAAACAAATTCCCATCCCTATTCAGTGGATTCCCTAAACACCCAACTGCGAATCAGAAGGAGCGAACCAAACAGCCCTTCCCGCCTTACCCGTGCAGCGATACTGGAGAGAAGGCCCAGATGTAATGTGAGTTCCAGGCCAACACATGTTTGCATATTGCAGACGACAGACAAGATGTGCTGAGCCTGAAATGCCACTGAAAGCTCTGCTGCATCTCCTAGGCCCGAGGTTTTCATGACCCTTCTGGTTCTCATACCGGTCAGATCTCGCACTAGGTTGGCTGTGCTTGCTTTTGCACTCTTCCGGTGGGTAAAATTATCAACACAGCCTGTAGAAGTAATGCTGGTGATATCTGCCCCTGACGTTCATGAGATTTTCCAAAGCACAGCAGTAAAAGTCTTCTGTTGTCTCTTCTAAATACAGCCGGGCAGCCCTTTCACAGAAATTCTTCGTTTTTGTTTGGGTTTTTTTTTTCCAGAATGAGCAGATCCTCAGCTTTTTCCTTGACGAAGCCAAGCATGAGAACTCTGGTGAGCTGTCCTTGGTGGACCTTGGTATGTACGTAGCTTAGGGTCACCAGTGCTTCTAGTAATGGTAATGTAACTCCGCAGGAACGAGCCACAAGCCATGAACCTCATCTAATCTGCAAAAGTCCTGAGCCACAGAAGTAGCCCAGGGGCAGAAGATTTTCAGTCCACAACACTTTTTTTCCCCTTCATGCAAGGAAAAAAAAAAAGGGAATATTTGTGCTGGTTGGGGGAGACGCTGGGCTCTGTCCTGTGGAAATCCCCTCCTCTGTACCCGAGAGCTTCGCAGTCTGCACAGCAATGATTATTCTTATGTTTTTCTTTTACCCGTCCTTTTATTAATAATTTTATTTTATAATGACTATGTTATTGTATTTTAACTACCATAATTTATTGTTGCTTTTATGATTTTATGACTTTATGATGTGAATCGTTGTGATGTTTCTTGCAAATGACGGCATCCAAAACGTTTAAAGTAAATAAATAAATAAATAAATAAATAAATAGAATAAACCCAAGACTTTTAATGGGGGTGGGAATCTTCCTCCAGTCCTTGGTGTTTGCAGACATGCGGGTACGTCCGGCTGGCGAGGGGGCCGGTGGGGCCCCTGCACAGATCTCCAGCTGCCGTCCCTGCCGCTTTCTGGATGCGAGGGGAGGTCCCATCACAGGGAGGGAGCAGCACTTCTCAGCAGAAAGAGCCATGAAAGCCTCCCAGCTTCAAACGATTATCTTGCCTGTTTCCTGGCCATGCCCCTGCCTTTCCTGCTCACATCCCCAGGTCTCTTTTCTTCCAACCAAAAAGATTTTATTACTCAAATATTTGCAATTCCATGGAATCCAAGGTGCGCACATCATGATGCATTCCCCATGTGTTTCCTGGTATCTTCTTTGAGCTATTTATCTTGTCTTCATAATTAAGATGTAGCGTGGAGATAACGTCTCACGTTTCTGATAACAAACAGGGCAGCAATGCCCCAATTTGCTTAGGTCAAACGTGGCAAGGGATCAGTCCAGGAGGAGAAGTAAATGGCAATAACTGTTCTGCGTTTTGACTGGAACAAAACTCTGCAGTGAGAGCTGCTCTTAGCAGCTGCTTGGGACACATCTCTTCCAGCCCTATCGGACATCGTGTCTGTCTGTCTGTCTCCCCACCTCCACCCCACTCTAAGTTTCATCCTTTTCATTCAGATTTCTGCCCAGCGACCCCTGGCTCACGCTTCTCACGTGCCCTCACATTCTCAGGATTTAGAAACTGTTCTTCCTTGGGGAAGAGGAGAGGGGTAATTACGTAACTGCCTTGATAGATTCAATGTCAGTTACCGGTGGACTTCACACTAATTTATAAAGGGGAAATTCTGTGCATACTCTGTCTCTGAAAACTCTCGCAGTGACACTGCCCAGCTGATGTGTGCACAGAAGTGCAAACTCCTGCTCCCAGGAACTGCGGGGAACACTGCCTAGATAGAGGCCCGCAGGCTGGGGCACTATTCAAACCCTGGAAATGGCTTTGGGGGTAATTTTGTAACAGCCTTCATAACTTAGGGGCTGATGCAATACAGAGGGCTCAGCTGAGCGCACTGTTTAACCCACTGTTGGACGCGGGTTAAATAGGCGCTAATCCACCCCTAACGCAATAGGGGGAGTAGCGCCTATTTAACGTGTGTCTGACGCAGAGTGAATGAGTTAGCGCTCATCACGTGCAAATGCATCTGAATGGGGCTATTACTCATTCACTCCAAATGCAAAAAAATACATGTGCATCTCAGACGCACATTTATCACTCAGCTATTAACGCCTGCCTGGAGCAGGCGTTAATAGCTGAACGCACTGAAACAAAGTACAGAAAAGCAGAAAAAACTGCTTTTCTGTACTTTTTTAAAAGTAGAAAAAAAAATCTCTGCTGGCCGCTTTGAAGACCAACGCCAATATGCTCGGTATCGGTTTTCATCCCCGGCAATCGCAACGTCAGGTGGAACCGGTAACCGTGGGGTCGCCGGTAACCGTGGGGTCGCCTTAGCAAGGAGGCACCTCCTTGCTAGCACGACCCCCTAATTTGCGTATTGCATGGCACCCCCCCCCCCCTTGCGGGTGCCATGCGTGCGTTAAGAAAGCGGGCGCTGAAAAGTCAGCACCCGCTTTCAGCGAATAATATTGCATCAGCCCCTTAGAAAACCCATGCCTACCTTTGGGGGATCCAAGATGGCCGCCGCGTGATACTGTTGGTGAAGTCGCTCTCTCCTTGATTTCTTTGAATATTTTTTTGTTATAATGCCGCACTCCAAGAGAAAGTCCAAACATAGAGAAGTAATTGCCTCATCATCGCCGGTATCGGAGGATGGCCAGACGAGGATTGAGTCTTCTCTACCATGGTAGCAAGGGAAACGCCGGTAGAGGAGGCCGCTGCAAATGCCGATGTAGGTTGTCAGCATTGCTGGCCGATGAGGTCACACTTAATCACCGGCACACCGATGACCCCTCCCCAACTCCGGTTCCACCTGATGTTGCGATTGCTGGGGTAAGTCCTCAAGGACTGGATTTTTTGCCTGGATTTTTTGCTGATTTAAAAAATGTTAAACTGAGTGACTTACCCAGGAGCAGTGAAGAGGGGGAAATGAAGGCCATCGAGGAGATGGTGAGAGGGAGCACGGCAGGAAGGTAAAAACTGGCCCAGAAATCTGTTTTGGAAATGCCTGTCCCGATGGCGAAACCTAAGGTTATGACTTTGGACGCCCTATGGTACACTGTGAAAGGTCTTGAAAGTGCTGTCCTGAACCTGACTAAAATAACTCTTGAATCAAACCAAAGGTTCTTAAGCACAGAGAAAGCGATGACGTCACAAATAACTAAGATGCAGCAGATGGAGTCTCGTATGGAGAAAATGGAAACTATACAAACAGAAATATTAAGAGTGGAAGATGTTAACCTGAAAAGATTGGAAAACATTGAAAATCAAACAAAATATTTAAATTTACACATATGAAATGTTCCTTTCATTAGAGAAATCTCAGCGTATGAAATGCTTAAAACTCACATGAATAAAGTCTTGAAAATACCTATGGAAGGGCTCCCAGTAATTTCTAGAGTCTATTATCTGCCTGAGAAAGGGGGAAAGGCTAAAGACAACTTGGATCAAGATGAAGATAATTAAACCTGACTCAAACTCTAGAGATGTCGCTGGAATCTGAAAATCAAAAAAGAATGACTTTATTTTTGTCGTGTGCTTTTGTTGCGGACAGAGAATTGATAATGAAGAGGTTTATGTGAAACCGCTCAGAATTCTTCTACGGAAAATAAATCTGGATTGATCCAGACATCTCTCCTATAATTCAAGAAAGTGGAAAGAAGTTTCTACCTTTAAGATCAGAAGTAGTGGTGAGAGGGGCCAGTTTTAGCCTCAGGGATGCCTGTAAATGTATTATAAGACATCAGAATTCAAATTATATTTTTCTTGAACCTATTCAATTACAAAGGTTTCTGGAACCAGTTAACCCATAGTGTCCTGCTGTGAACTGGTACAACTTAAAGGTCCTTGCTACAATCATGCAATGAACCAATATATTGAGATTTATATATAAAACTCTTTGAATCCGCTTATTAAAGACCCCGCCCCAAGGATTTCTTGGAAAACTAGATATGAATCTATGATATGTAAATTTCATGTTGAAATGGAAGATTTGTTTAATTTCATTCTGATCTACGAATTGTAAAATGTTTACTATTTGTAAATATTGAAAAATTGAATAAATAGTAAATTGCAAAAAAAATGAAAACCGGTGCCTACCACTTTTGAAAGGGGAAGTATACGCGTGCGTTCCCTTTGGAAATGGCCCCACCCGCTAAATTCTGCACAGACATTTTTCAGGAAATGTGCCAAGCCTTCCCCAGCCCCGCCCTAGGAATGCCTCCGCTGAGTCTGATGACACGGTGCAGACCTTTTTCATGCATGTAAAACACTTTCCCCTGCAGATGTCTCCTTGGAGATCACCTTCTGCACGTCCTAGACACAGGCATCGATGCCAGGACGATGCCCTTCAGCTAGGGCCCAGCACATTGTGATGTCATCAAGCATTCTGAAAACCGCTTTCCCATTGGCTGACCCCTAGCATTATTAAAACGGCTCTGCCATTGGTCACCAGCTGACACCATTTCTTGCCTCATTTCCTGCCTCATTTCCTATAAGGAAAAAAAAAACCCCCGTCTTTAATATTCACAACTTCACTTAATAAAGTCATCACAGCTGTGTACCAATTTCTTTTCCAAATAAAAGAAACCAGACCTCCTGAAACGTCCGCACAGCACCTTGTTTAAAGTTGTGTGTGATTTCCAACAAGGCGGACTTGTTTGCCAGGGCACCCGTTGTACTGCCACGGTTTCGTAAGTGCAGAAATCATTGAATTAAGGTGGTAAGCGCTGCGAGTTTCTGCATTTCTCTATTGTAGTGCCATCTCCTCATTAAAGCAGCTCTTTCTTCTCTAGCGCAGCGTATATATCCTTCTGCTGCTGGAGAGAGCTGGAATATGTCTGAGGGCAATAAGCACGTTTCATTATTGCCCTCCCTATATGCACATTTTTTCGGCTCCCGCACGCAGGCAGAAATTTGCGCTGATACTTTTGAGGCATAAATAATGAAGGTAAAAGTATCCAGGGTATTTTGCTTTGATTGTCTGCAGGTAAAAACTGGTAGTGGGGTTTATCAGACCGCGGGTGGTTTGATTATCTGCCTCTGAATGAAACTCAGCAGCCCTGGGTGTCCGTCGGATTAGCAAACTCTGTAGCAGACAAAAACTGGGCTCTTAATTGGATTTCAGTGATGAGCATCTTCGGTGAGCATCTCTTGTAGATTACATTCTCATGGTAAAACGAAGCGCTTTTTTCTTTTTCTTTTTTTATCTGAATGAGCGTTTTGCTGTGGGATTGCTCTTGTGAATGGAGGCAGGATGGATGCGTCTGTCCTGACCTGTGTATGAAGTGTGGGAATGAAAGGATGATGCCGTGAGAATGATCGTCTCATGGTTCACCTTCCTCCCCCAGCCCCCAGCCATGGGAAACGACCTTGGAGCAAAGGTCGGCTATGCCGCTCTCGCGCGTTCCTCACATCGGTGGGCTCCTCATTGCTTGCACCGATTGACTCCTGGACCTTCCTTCACACTGCTGCAATATCTGTCTTCCAAAAAAGTATATTGTACCCGTTGAAGTACCAAAACCCCAGTCAGTCAGTCAGTACATCTCAACCAAAGCAAGATGTACACACAGTACGCATGTGCGGAGAGAAAGAAGATTCAAAAAGGACTTTTCCCAGGGTCTGCCTATGGAAAGGTCTTTATTGAGTAAGTCCCACAGAAAACGGGAGCTACTGGGGACTACAGTTCTGAGTCTAGATGAAGTCTGGATGCTGAATGACAAGACTTATTTTTCTCTCAGAAAGTCCTTTCCATAGCTTTAGTGCCCTCCACCCTGCCACCATCCATTACTGCGTCTGCTTGTCTCCTTCTCCTCTGGAGCCACTGCCGACTCTAGAGAAGCCTTGGAAAGGTCAGGCCCACAGCTTCTATAAGTGCCCTCAATGCTCTCAGATGTACTTCTGGGCATTCAAGTGCACTAACAGGGCAGGCACACTTCTTTCTCTCAGTCACTGTCTTACTACAAAACAAAAATGTTATTTACATAGTGCCTGTCACTCAAGTGGCATCAGCTGGATAATGGATGCAGAGAAAGAGGATGCTCTGAGCTCCCAATCCCTGCAGGGAGATGTCAGGCCAGTCCTGGTTTTTTGACAGACCCCATGCTGAGGCATTCTGGTACCTGCAGCACTAATTTCAAATAGTACATAAGAACATAAGAACATGCCATGCTGGGTCAGAGCAAGGGTCCATCAAGCCCAGCATCCTGTTTCCAACAGAGGCCAAACCAGACCACAAGTAGAAGCAGAGACTACAAATACCAAATGCACTGAGATGTAAATTCAAAACCCAGGATTAGGCTAACCCCTCAAGAACTGGCAGCTCCACATTTCATTTTCACTTGCCTCTCCAGCGAGCCCTGACCTGTCGACTCCAGCCTCTGAGTTCGGCACAGATTGCTTTGAAACAGGCCTTGAAAACCAAGACTGGATGGGTTGTTCCTGAGTTGCTTACCATGGAGTTTTTCTTTCCCCTGTTATTCTGCTTTTAACACCTTTATATTGCCACGGATTTCAGCCCTTGCGCTGTGGTGTGGTCGACACAGCCTAGGAGGCCCACGCTGACAGCAGGTGGACTCGCTCTTACAAGGACTGCTTCTAGGGCTTTACCCAGCCCTGTGCAGCACAGGTGGAAACCTTGGGTTCCAGGGGCCAGCAGGACCTACATGATGGTCCAGTAATGGGCGGTCAGGAGAAGTCAAGCAGCAGGTCAAGGTCAGGGTGGGCAGCAAGCAAGCGGCGTCAGCAATCAGGCAGCAGTCGGGGCAGGCGGAGATCAAGCAGTGTCGAGGCCAAGTTGTGGTCAGGGCAGGTGGCAGTGCAAAGGCATAGTCAGTGTCAAAACCAGAAATCAGGCAGAGATGGACAGAGAAGACAATGACAGGGAACCAGGACATGGCAGAGACAAGCAGGGCAAAGTACAGAGAGGCAAGGCAAGACAGAGGGAGGCACAAGGCAAGACAGAGGGAGGCACAAGGCAAGACCAAACAAGAACAGACAACAAGGTAGCAATATGCACTGCAGAAGCAGGAGAACCTCTTGCTGGGGCATCAGCTTGGAGAGCGGCTGGGGTTTAAATGCCCAGCTGTGCTGACCTCAGCAGGGAGAACCACAAAACTCTTTCCCACCACTTGAAAGTTAGGGCAAGGGGAGGTGCGGTGTGATTGGCTGAGCACTCGGTGGCATCCTTGCCACGCGGAAATCCCAGCAGTGTCTTGGCAGCACTGGGAGTAAGTGCGGCTGGTTGCGGGGCCTTCCCATGGCCAACTGTTGCAGTACCCCCACTCCTACACCTCTTCCCCTAGGCTTAGATTTATTTATTTTACTTATTTATTAATTTTTATATACCGGTGTTTCATGGGAACATATCACATCGGTTTACATTTGTTTAAAAATATTCATTTAAAAATATTCGCATTTCCAAAGTTAAATGAAAAGATATAAATACATAATAAAATAATAAACCATTAAAATAATAAAATAGTTAAAATTCAAATTTAAACGGTTAAAGATTCAGAAAAGTAAGAGCAGTAATAAGATAAATAAATACAAATACTAAAAAGGGTATAAAATCATTAAGTTAAGACTCTTGGAATAGCCAAGTTTTAACAGCCTTTTTAAATATTTTAATGTCCGATTCCATCCTTAATTCCTGTGATAGGGAGCTCCACAGTTGGGGTCCGGCAATGGAAATAGCCCTTTCTCATACATTATTTAATTGCACAATTTTGGGAGATGGGATGGGCAACGTCCCTGTACCTGCTGATCTTGTAATTCTTGATGGGATCTGAAAGTGTAATGCTGAGGTTAACCATTCAATCTTATCATTGTAGAGAGTTTTATGGATTAGAGATAGAACTTTGTGTTGTGCTCTGTATTTGTCAGGCAACCAATGAAGGTCCTTTAATATTGGCGTAATATGGTCAGATCTTCTAGTTCCAGTTAAAATTCTGGCTGCAGAGTTCTGTAACATTTGTAACGGTCTTGTCACATTTCTGGTAGGCCCAAAAACATCGAATTACAGCAATCTAAGGGCCTCATTTTCTAAAGTATCGCAGGCCTGCGATACTTTAGAAAATTGCGCTAACGGGGGTGCGGGGGCCGAAGTGGGGGGGGGCGGTCCAGCAGCGATCGCACCTCCGCGGTGCAATCCTCAGGTTTTGGTGTATGGGGACCACCAGCTTTCCCGGAGGTATGGGAACTGTTGCAGCCACTATATATTTTGTAGGAGGTTCTTCTCTGCTGGTTGGTACCAGAGGTCAAAGTGAAATCAGTTGAAAAATAAAGACCATCAGACTTGACACAGATGTAACCGCTGGGCTTGCTGAAGGTACTGCAGGTTTTTGTGGTCAATGAAGTTAGTGACCAGATGTCTAGCTCCTTCCAATAAGTGGCGCCACTCCTCCAAGGCCAGTTTTACCGCCAGAAGTTCCCTGCCTCCAATGGTGTAAATCCTTTCCATGGGCCTGAAATTTTTGGAAAAGAAGAAGCAAGTTGTGAGGGTACCTTTATTGTTATGCTGTGCGAGGACAGCCCCCATCCCAGGGCGGAGACATCTACCTCCACAATAAAAGGCTTAGACTGTTCCAGGTGTTGGAGATAAGGATCCTTGAGGAAGGCCTGCTTGAATTGATAGAAGGCTTGGACAGCTTCTTCAGACCAATTCCTAGTGTCAGTGCCTTTTTTTGTAAGGACAATGAGATAAGATGCAAGTGAGGAGTACCCGTGAATAAACTGCCAGTAGTAGCTGACAAAGCCTAAAAACATTTGCAAGGCCTTGAGTCCCACTGGGTGTGGCCAATCCTCAGTGGGTCCATGCACAAGCCACGGTGGAAGATAGTACAACCCAGGAATGGTAACTTTTCTTGCTGGAAGGTACACCTCTCGAGCATAGCAAATAGCTGATTCTCATGTAGCCTCTGTAACATTTGTTTGACATGCCCAGAGTGCTCTGTTAAGGAGTATGAAAAAATGAGACTATCATCCAGGTATGCTAAGACGAGGGAGTAGAGGAGGTCTCTAAAGATCTCGTTAACCAAATGTTGGGTGACAGCGGGGACATTGCAAAGGCTGAATGGCATTACTAGATATTTATAGTGTCCATCATGGGTGTTGAATGTCATCTTCCATTCATCCACATCCCTTATCCAGATTGTTATAGGCTCTGCTGAGATCTATGCATGGCCTGAGGGAGCCGTCCTTCTTCCTGACAAAGAAGAAGTGAGGATGAAGGGTGGAGAAGCCCACGCTCCAGCTTTTCTTTAATGTAGGTTGTCATGGCTGCCATTTCAGAAGCGGATAGTGGTAAATCCTACCTGTGGGGATATTTTTCCCAGAAGCAGGTCAATTTGACAGTTGTAGGACCTAAGGGGTGGTAATGTCTCTGCGTTCTTCTTGCTGAAGATATCTGAAAGTGTCATGTACAGTCTTTAAGGAACAATAACCCAGTAGGCCAATTTTTTCAATTGCAGAGGATGTGCGCTATCCGTGATGAGTTCCTTGTTCAAGCTAGCTCTGTTTTCCAATTTTCTTTTTCATGTTTATCCATATTGAGTTCTGAAATGTGCATTGAAATGTTCCTTATATATTTATTTATTTAAAGACTTTTTTTATACCGGTATTAGTGGGGACATCATACCGGTTCACATTGAACAGCAGGTTTGAAAATACATAATAACAGGGCGAAAACAACTGGGGAGGGATCACATGAGAACAGCGAAGAAATACAGTGCAACAACAAGATAAAGCAAGAACCTTAACATAAGGTGAATGTCCAATAATGTAACATAAGGTGAATGTCCAATAAAAGGTAACAGTATAACATCATAGTAATAAAAGTATGGGAGAACATAGAATATATGTACATAGTAAATGCATTGTCAAGTTAATTCTGAGATTGAGGCAGACTAGGTGGCTGATGAAGAAGGGAAGGGGATGACTAGTCTGGGAATGCTTGTTTGAACAATCATGTTTTTAGCTTCTTTTTAAATTTGAAGGGGCATGGTTCAAGACGTAGGCTTAGAGGCAAGGAATTCCAGCGTGAAGGGCCAGCAATTGAAAGGGCACAATCTCTTGTGGAGGAAAAATGTGCTGTTTTCAGGGAGGGCACAAGTAAGGTTCCTTTGTTAATTGTTCTAGTGGGCCGATTGGTCTGATGAAGGCTAAAAGGAATATCAAGCCAGTCGGAGTTGTGGGAGTGAGTGGATTTATGTACGATAGTCAGAGTTTTGTAAATTATTCGGGAACAGATAGGGAGCCAGTGAAGGTCTTTGAGGATGGGGGTGATGTGGTCATGTATCAAGCATGTAGTTTTTTTGAAGTCTCCCTCAATGGCTCAGATACTTTTTCCTGCATTCCACCCATCTCTCCTGCCAGCTGGTACATCTGAAACATTATATGAAGCCATTGACCCCTACTACTTCCCATCCCGATTTAAAAAAAATAAATTTCCGCTTCACCTTGTGCTGTGGATGTAAATTACGTGACATGTTGGTGTCCTCTGAATAGCACAAACTCATCTCTACACCCATTTTGTGTTCTGGGCACTCTCCCTTTCTTTAACTATTTCTGTTTTCATGCACCCGTCCTTTCACAAACCTTTACATTTAAGATTTTAGCTCTATGGGTGTCACCCATGTGATCTGCTGCCCCTGTTCCCTCCTTTGCATTGGGAAAACCACCCCTATGACCTGTACTCGGATCTATGAACATCTATCATGCCTCCGCTTGTACAGCACTGGACAGAGGCGCGCCACACACCCAAGGATTTTCGATTTTTTATTATAGATAAGATTCTCTGTTCTAACAGAGAGGGTGATTACTCTCGGATACTTCTTCAGCGTGAATTCAGATGGATATACACGCCAAAACTTTATCCCCACATGGGCTCAGTGCCAGTATGGACTGCTCAGTTTCTTTTAATCCATTCTTTAAAGATTCTCCATGTGCACTCTGTCTCCTTTGCTTTCATTTCTCTGACGTCCCTCATGATGCTTCCCTGATGCACCTTCTGATGTCATCGCTGACGTTGACGTGATTGACTTTTGTTTGGCGCCTTTTTGGACTGTTATTTGAATCTTTTTGTTGACCCTTGTCCATAGCTATGCTTTCTCTATGTTTGCACATTGAAGTATTTTGGTAAATTGCTGTCTCAATGTTTTTTGAAACATGTTGTTCTTCTGTATATATTTTTCCTGAATATGTACCCATGATTTATTACTCTGCTCCCATTACCGACGAGGCCGATACAATAAGATATGTTCAGCAGAAGCAGTTTTACCTACAATTGTGTGTGCATTTTGTGCATGTAAATTTTACTGCCAATGCAGCGAGGAGTTTTACATGCATAAAATGTGTGTGTAAAACTGGGCATCCTGCTTTGCATCATGGATGGAAATTCCATGCAAATGAAGACATTAAACATTACCCCCCAATGCAGAGAGGTATGCTGGTTTAGTTGAGGTTTTCCTAGCACTGGTAATTATACTGCTAGGCAAAGATGGAGTAATGTTTCCAGCGCTGCTGTGCTGGTCCTTTACAATTGATTAGAGGTGAGGGGGATGCATTGCTCAGTATTAGCCATCAAAATTAAGTTATTGAAATGTGGAAATTTGTATCTTTTCCCTCTAATTTGCTACACAAAAATAGAAAAATCTGTTGCAGTACAATGCTCCCAAATGTATTTTATATGTAATATTACATGGAGAAGGCCACACTTCAAACAAACTCTTAGTGGGCATTCCCAAATTCATTACATACAGCAAGGCTTATATATTGTTCCTACATACAAAGTCATAATTCAGCAAAATATTTCAGATTGACCAATCACAGTCTCACTTCTGCATTTTATTTCAACAACATGTGTCTTATATGTCTTACATCGTTATTAATCAACAGGTCAGCATGACCTAAGTTCTAGTTATAATTATCTATAATTATCTACAAGCACTGCATATCTTGTTACAGTAACAAGATGGAGCTAATAAGTCTAACAGTACAGCCTTGAGAAAGTTTTGCAACATATCTTTTTCATTATAATCTAAAAATGGTTAGTATCTAGTTAGAAAACCTTGATTTTGGCTCCATGGTTCTTGCAAACATAGTGAAACATAGTTCAATGAGTAGAACTTCAGTCTGCCAGCATGAGCTAAATTGGAAAGAGAAGTACAATGAAACATTTTTATTTCCACAGAACCTTAAATAAATGTCTTCTGTGAAATTTCTAGCAATTATTCTTTTTATTTTCTGCGAATCAGAATGGTTAAAATATAGAAGATTCACTGTTCAGCTGCTGAGCAGCTGCACTGTTGAATATAGTAACCCAGCTAAATTAAAATTAGCCAGATATGCCTATCCGGCTTTAGACCTGCCCTAAGGCCTGAGTCTTATCACTGCCCCCCAGCACACAACTGTCCCTTCTAGCACATGTGGCACACTCCTCGGGCACCGAAAGTTGTTGTTGCTGTCTCCAGTTGCCTGAGGAAAGGCGAGATAGAGGAGATATGATAGAGACATTTAAATACCTACAAGGTTTCCATGCACAGGAGGGAACCTCTTTCAATGGAAGGAAGCTCTAGAACAAGGGGTCATGGGAAGAGGGTGAAAAGGAATAGACTCAGGAGTAATCTTAGGAAATATTTCTTTACAGAATATGCATGAAATAGCCTCCCAGTGGAGGTGATGGCGACAAAAGCAATATCTGAATTCAAGAAAGCCTGTAAAAAATACAGAGGATCTCATAGGGAGTAATGGGAATTGTAAGGACTATATCAAATGGGCAGACTAGATAGGCCATACAGTCCTCTTCTGTCATGTTTCTCTGTTTCTAGAGGAGTGGAACATGTGGACTGCAGGAAGAAGGAGAGGTCTATCCATTGTTTGAAAGGCCATCTTTCTTTCAGGATCCTGTCCCCGATTGTTATATCCCTCGTAACCTCTTATAAGCCAGAAGTAGAAAAAGCAAGATAAGCAAGCAGGCTCTGAAGCTAGATGAGGGTCACTCCTTTAAGGATGTGCTTGAATATTGCATTAATCATAATTGATATAATAAGAGCCATTTGATGCTCCAGCACAGCTGTCCTCTGCTTTACTAGAATTGCCAGTCTGGATTCAGGAGGTGGAGATGAATGTTTTTAAGTAATATATGGCAGGCAGTTATTCAGCCTAACCGAGCTGCCGTCCCTTCTGATCCCCTGCAATTCACGCAGGCAGCCGAGCCTCCACCAGTGAATACGAATCAAGCAGCCAGCCAGCGCTGCGTTACGCATATCATATTCCAGGGCTCTGCCGTTCTCTTTCACTTAGCCTGTGCATATATTTGCATTTAGAGGTGATAATGAAACATTACCTAACCAGTCTGGGCATGATTCATAGATGATAGCACATGGATGGTCTTAGAGTGGGAAAATTAATAATCAAACTTTTTTTTTAATCATGGTAAGGGGAGTAAGAATGAATCAGTCGGAACCAGGTCTCAGACCCTGGCACCACACACCATCATTCACAGCTGCCTGGGGAGTTTCCCCCTATTTTAATAGACCTTCCCCCCGCACTTTTCTTACTCTGGTCATTGCCACAGCCCTGAAGCTGGCAGCCATGCAGCACAGCTCCTTCCCTGTATGAGCGCTGAATCTGACCACCAGGGAACGGAAGTCCCAACGCGGGGAATAAACCAGGGAGCATCTGCATGGCTGAGCCACCGGGACGGCCTGTGTTCCACAGATGATAGCGTTGTTCGTGACACTGGGCATGATCGGGGGTAATTGTGAATGCAAGCAGATATCCAGAGCATCGAATGATATGGCAAGGGTCATTATCTGAGAATGCCCGTGGCTGAGGCCACTGTTGCTATTAAGAAGTGGCATTTAGAAATAAAAACATTTTGAGAATTTAAAATAAAAGCTACATAAAGATTTTTAGGTTAGTGAAGCTAGGGTCTCCTCTTTGTGCTGCAGGCTCCCCATGTCTAGGCAGGCTCATAGCAGCATACAATGAATCATTCTGCACTCATTTGCTTTAGCTATAAAACCGTTCTGTTGGCATACTCCGCTCTATTCTATAAAAGTCCATTATTATGCAGGCAGTATTTCTACTGAAAGAAAGCCCATTCTCACTTCTTTTAGGTCATAAATTCACTGGCAAGGAGCCCGGGGTCCAGATACACGTTTCCTATGAGACGCACAGGCTGAAAATACTGCTCAAACACTTGAAGAACATCGTAAGTCAAATACGAAGCTTTCTTATTTCTTATTTTGCATATGCAAATAGAAACCATCTAATATTCAAAATGAACTATTAATTGGGCTATTTAATTTGGGGCGATAAACAACACAGTGATCCTCTTAGCTGCTAGAAAGGAGCCTGTAGAGATGATTTCTGTGAAGACTGCAGTGAACAGAATAAATTGTGCCTGCCAAAGCCTCACGGGACATGGGAATTAGTAACCAGCAGGACAAAGCACAACCTAGAACTGCCCAGCTTTGAGAGCCATGTTCATCTCTGCTGGGGAAGGAGCCATGCCTTTGTTTTCATGAGCTGTCAGGGCTCTGGAAGGACTCTTTAAGTGAAAGACCACCCTACTCACAGTGTACCACAAGCAATGTGTAATGAGTTCAACCAGTTAAAGATCTAGGTAAATAAGGAGGCAATTTTCAGCCTGTCTGCTCTGGGACAATGTCCATAGGTACGTTTGATATTTGGACTTTGCATCAATTTTCAAAGACAAATTACAAGAATCTGATCACTACGAAACCTGCTGTAGGTACAGAGAACCTGTGGACATTTGCACCTTGTTGTGTCGGAGGTGGACCCTTGGGCCGAGGTGGGGTTAACGCAGCCCATAGGTGAGGACCTTCGGGTCCCCACCACGGCAGGTGGAGTGGGCTGAAGATAGAGGCCACTGGAGCTTCACCTATACCAGCCCTCATTCCCCACGGGTTGAGCCTTTGGGTGCCGGGGCCGGCAGGACTTAGGTGGGCCTCGAGGTTGGTTAGCGAGAGAGGTTGGTTCAGCCCAGAGACAGCAGGTGGCGTAGTCCTACCCTGGACTGGGTACGGTACTGGAACTCGGACGCCAGTGGAACAGAGAAGCTGGGAGCACTCAAGCAAAGGTAGGCCGAAGCCTAATAAGTCCATGTCCAGGGAGTAAGCTAGGAGAGGCATCAATGACAGGCTTGGATCAGGGCCGGTGGCAAAGCAAAGGTCATGGCAAGCAATACTGAGTTCTGATCACGGAGAAGTCAATAGCATAGTCAGGCGTAGCAGAGATAGGCAGTAGCGTAGTCAGGTGTAGCAGAGGTCTGGGTCTGGAGATAGGCAGTAGCATAGTCAGGTGAGCAGAGGTCTGATCTGGAGATAGGCAATAGCATAGTTAGGCGTAGTGGAGGTCTGGGTCTGGAGATAGGCAGTAGCGTAGTCAGGGGTAGTGGAGGTCTGGGTCTGGAGATAGGCAGTAGAGTAGTCAGGGGTAGAGAAGGTCTGGGTCTGGAGATAGGCAGTAGCGTAATCAGGGATAGTGGAGGTCTGGGTCTGGAGATAGGCAGTAGAGTAGTCAGGAGTATTTTTATTTATTTATTTTTATTTATTTAGAGAGTTTTCTATACCGAGGTATAGCTATCAGCCTTCACCCCGGTTCACAGTTACAACAGCATGTTACAATTAACAGTGAATTGAGAGGAAAAACAGAGGTTGCATCAGAGAATTAAATAAATTGAAATTAACATTGTTATAAAATAAACAAATTAAAAAGTTTAACAATTAACTTCAGGTGGGGAAAAAAGATAACATTTAACACTCGATGTGTTAATCATCAAACCATGTAGTCCTTAGTTTATAAGTGTTCTGATAAACTGTGATAAACTAGATATGTTGTGTGCAATTAGCCAATGCCATCTTTGAAAGCTTGACAGAATAACCAAGTTTTAAGCTCTTTTTGGAATGACTTGATGTTGGTTTGAGTGGATGGGTGAACGGGTAGAGAGTTCCATAATTTTGGACCAGCTATGGATATGGCTCTTCTCCTTGTGTTGGATAGTTTGGCTGATGGGAGTGATGGAATTTCTAGTTGTAATTTACTTGTTGTTCTAGTTGTCCGATTCGATCTATGTACATGTATGACATTGTTGAAGGCTGTGTTGTCTGTTTGGTGAATTGCATTGTGGAGGATTGTAAGTATTTTATATTCGATTCTTTTTTCGACTGGAAGCCAATGTAAGCTATTGAGGACGGGTGTAATGTGGTCTGATTTCTTTTTGCCTGTTAGGACTCTTGCTGTGGCATTCTGTAAAAGTTGAAGTGGTTTTAAGGTCGCTTTGGGTAGGCCTAGCAAGAGTGCGTTGCAGTAGTCGATACTGGTGAAGATGAGAGACTGTAGGACAGTTCAGAAATCTTGGTGGTGAAGCATTGGTTTTAGGTGTTTGAGTATTTGGAGTTTGTAGAAGCCTTCGCTTGTTTTAGTTGAGATGTGTTTCTTATAGGATAATTCACTGTCAATCCAGAAGCCGAGGTCTTTTACGTTGTCTTTAAGTTGTATGTGGATATTGTCTATCTGGAGGGATTAGATGGTTTGGGGTCCTGGTTTTTTTCGTTCGATTAGGATGCATTCCGTTTTGCTCATATTTAGACATAGTTTTAGGTGGATTAGCATCTTTTTTATAGCTTCCAGGTGAGAGGTGGCAAGTGTCAAAGCCTCTTCTATGGTTGATGTGATTGGGATAATGAATTGTATGTCATCAGCATACATGTAATAAGCTATGCCTAGGCTAGACAGGAGATGGCATAAAGGGAGTAGATAAATATTAAAGAGTGTGGCTGAAAGGGCAGACCCTTGTGGTACACCTGTCTCGAGGGGGATGGCTTGAGATGTTTCATTATTGATGGAAACTTTGAAGTATCTGTCTTTTAAGTAAGAAGTGAACCATGCAAGAGTTTTGCTAGAGAGACCTATGTTGGCTAGACTAGATATTATCTTTTTGTGGTCGACCGTGTCAAATGCCGCTGAGAGGTCGAGAAGAATTAGAATGTGACCTACATTGTTATCAAGGCTTCTTAGTATATTGTTGGATAGGATGAGCAGTAGAGTTTCCGTGCTGAGGTTTTTCCTAAAGCTGTGTTGGGTGGGATATAGTATTTTGTGGTTTTCGAGGTGTTCATTGAGTTGTTTCAGTACAGCTTTCTCTGTCAATTTAGCAAGTAGAGGTAGATTTGAAATTGGGCGGTAGTTGTTCATGTTGTTTGGGTTAAGGTTCTTTTTTTTTTAGTATAGGCCTGATTGTAGCTGTTTTTAATTTCATTGGAAGCTCCCCATCTTCAAGAGATTTATTGATGATTGCTGCTACTGTGGGGGCTATTGAATGAGCAATTTCCTTTAGATCTCATGTGGGGATGGTATCTAGGTCATGTCGAGCTGGGTTAATTTTTCTAAGCATTTTTTCAGTTTCTGTTGAGGAAATAGGTTCGAAATTGGACCATTGTGTTGTTGCTGAAGTGTATGTTTGGATTTATTCAGCCGGGGAGTTAATGAGGACATCCATTATTTTGGTTATTTTGTTCTTGAAGAAAGATGCTAGATCATGGCATAAATTTTTGGAATCGGTTGTATTGGAGTTTATGTTTTCAGAGAAGAGGTTGTTAACTATGTTGTAAAAGGATTTGGAGTTGTTGGAGGAGTTTCTGATCTTTTTGCTGTAGTAGTCACATTTCGGATCCATTATCATTTTTTTGTAGGCAGCTAGTTGTGTGCGATATCTCTGTAGTGTCATGGGACACTTGTCTTTTTGCCATTCTTTTTCATATTTCCTAAGGGTGGATTTAATTTTTCTTAGTTGCGTGTTCAACCATGGGTTCTGTTGTTCCCTATGATTTTTTAGCTGTTTATATTTCTCGGGGTTTATATTATTTGCTGTGTCTTCAGTAATTTGAAACCATGAGTTGATGGCATTAGTTATATTTGAGAGGTCCAGATTTGCTAGTTGTTTCCCAAGTTCTTGTTGGAGAAGGTTTGTTTGGAAGGGTGGTCGGTATTTGAAGGCTAGTTGAGGTTCATTAGTTTTATTCATGGTGTTGATTTTATATTCAGGTCCGGGTCTGGAGATAGGCAGTAACGTAGGCAGGCATAGTGGAGGTCCGGATCTGGAGATAGGCTGAAGCGTAGTCAAATAAAGCAAAGTCGATATCTGTAGAGTCAGTCCAAAACATAGACAGGGCAGGAACGAAGAAGACAAGAACTGGGAACAATGAAGGTCAGGAACGAAGAGTAGAGAGGATTCTCTGGCAGCAACGAGTACTCGAGAAGCGAGGAGACCTGTTGCAAAGGCAACGCTATGGAGCGAGGCCTGAGCTTAAATACACTGAAGAGTTTGACGTCATCATCCGGGGCCGCGGCCAGGTTCCCACCATGGGCCCTTCAAAAGGATCAGTGATGCGCGCACGTGTGCCTAGGGAGGGGTGTGGCGCAGGTATTGGCGTCTCTCGTGGAGAGGCCCGAAGAGCAATGGCATCTTGACCTGCAACACTGGGGACCATGGAAAAGCCGGAGGCACCAGGGGCAGTCCGAAGACGGAGCCAGCGGCACACCACCACTAGCAAGGAGGAACCAGGAGCTGGAGTCTGTGTAAGAAGGTGAAGGGCCATGCCATGGGTCTGCCGCAGACAGCACATTTATTTTTATTTTATTTTATTTATTTTATTTTATATACCGGCAACCGTTTGCACATCGTGCCGGTTTACAAGTAACTTATAAACAAGGAATATATAGGCGAGGCCTTTACAAAGAACAATATGTAACACAGTAACAAAGCAGATAACTAAATAACTTGGGGAGGGAGGGATAGAGACAAAAGGGGGGAGGGGGAGGGTGAGAACAGATACATAAGGATAAGATATATACATGGATTTGAGGAGCAGATGGTATGTACACTGGTTATATATGGAATTGTATAAGTGCAGATAAAAACAGACACATTATTTTAAAGTACGGGTTGAATGAGGTGTTTGAAGTTCTTAGAGGGAAAGGGGGTTAAGTGTTGGGTGTGGTTCCTGGAGGGGATTAAAGGATTTTAGGGGGGTATTGGTGAGAGATGAAGGTTGGGTGAGAGTGTTAGTAGGTGGTGAAAAGGATTGGGGGTATGCTTGGAGGAAGAGCCAGGTTTTCAGATTCTTTTTGAAAGGGGGAGTGGAGGTTTCTGTGCGTAGGTGAAGAGGCATTGAATTCCAAAGGGAGGGGCCTGCGAGGGAAAGGGCTCTATTGGTGGTGGAAATGAGTCTTGTGGATTTTATGGAAGGAGGAATAAGGGTTCCTTGGAGTGATGAACGGGTAGGTCTAGTGGAGGTACGAGGAAGGAAAGGTGGGTTTAGCCAGTTGTAATGTTCGTTGGTGATACTTTTGTGGATGAGGGTAAGCGTCTTGTAAATAATTCGTGAGTGAATGGGAAGCCAGTGGAGATCAATGAGGGTGGGGGTAATGTGGTCTTTTTTTTTTACATTAGTGAGGATACGAGCGGTAGCGTTTTGAAGGAGTTGAAGAGGTTTGATGTGGGTGGCAGGGAGTCCAAGAAGGAGAGAGTTAAAGTAGTCAATTTTAGAGAAAATTAAGGATTGGAGTACCGTACGGAAGTAACATGTAACACACCTCTATTTTATCTGGGTAAGCAGATATGATCACTATAAAAACCATTGCAGGTGCAGAGAACCTGTGGACATATGCGCCTCTGTTTTATCTGGGTAAGCAGATATGATCACTATAAAAACCACTGCAGCTACAGAGAACCCGTGGACATTTGCAGTTCTGTTTTATCTGGGTAAGCAGATATGATCACTATAAAAACCACTGCAGCTACAGAGAACCCGTGGACATTTGCAGTTCTGTTTTATCTGGGTAAGCAGATATGATCACTATAAAAACCACTGCAGCTACAGAGAACCTGTGGACATTTGTGCCTCTGTTTTATCTGGGTAAGCAGATATGATCACTATAAAAACCGCTGCAGGTACAGAGAACCCGTGGACATTTGCACCTCTGTTTTATCTGGGTAAGCAGATATGATCACTATAAAAAACGCTGCAGGTACAGAGAACCCGTGGACATTCACAACTCTGTTTTATCTGGGTAAGCAGATATCATCACCATAAAAACCGCTGCAGGTAGAGAGAACCCGTGGACATTTGCACCTCTGTTTTATCTGGGTAAGCAGATATCACTATAAAAACCGCTGCAGGTACAGAGAACCCGTGGACATTTGTGCCTCTGTTTTATCTGGGTAAGCAGATATGATCACTATAAAAACCGCTGCAGGTACAGAGAAACCGTGGACATTTGCGCCTCTGTTTTATCTCGGTAAGCAGATATGATCACTATAAAAACCGCTGCAGGTACAGAGAACCCGTGGACATTTGCAACTCTGTTTTAACTGGGTAAGCAGATATCATCACCATAAAAACCGCTGCAGGTAGAGAGAACCCGTGGACATTTGCACCTCTGTTTTATCTGGGTAAGCAGATATCACTATAAAAACTGCTGCAGGTACAGAGAACCCGTTGACATTTGCACCTCTGTTTTATCTGGGTAAGCAGATAAGATCACTATAAAAACCTCTGCAGATACAGAGAACCCGTGGACATTTATGCCTCTGTTTGATCTGGGTAAGCAGATATGATCACTATAAAAACCGCTGCAGGTACAGAGAACCCGTGGACATTTGCGCCTCTGTTTTATCTGAGTAAGCAGATATGATCACTATAAAAACCACTGCAGGTACAGAGAACCCGTGGACATTTGCAACTCTGTTTTATCTGGGTAAGCAGATATCATCACCATAAAAACCGCTGCAGGTAGAGAGAACCCGTGGACATTTGCACCTCTGTTTTATCTGGGTAAGCAGATATCACTATAAAAACCGCTGCAGGTACAGAGAACCCGTTGACATTTGCACCTCTGTTTTATCTGGGTAAGCAGATAAGATCACTATAAAAACCTCTGCAGATACAGAGAACCCGTGGACATTTATGCCTCTGTTTTATCTGGGTAAGCAGATATGATCACTATAAAAACCGCTGCAGGTACAGAGAACCCGTGGACATTTGCGCCTCTGTTTGATCTGGGTAAGCAGATATGATCACTATAAAAACCGCTGCAGGTACAGAGAATTCGTGGACATATGCGCCTCTGTTTTATCTGGGTAAGCAGATATGATCACTATAAAAACCACTGCAGCTACAGAGAACCCGTGGACATTTGCAGTTCTGTTTTATCTGGGTAAGCAGATATGATCACTATAAAAACCGCTACAGAGAACCTGTGGACATTTGTGCCTCTGTTTTATCTGGGTAAGCAGATATGATCACTATAAAAACCGCTGCAGGTATAGAGAACCCGTGGACATTTGCGCCTCTGTTTTATCTGGGTAAGCAGATATGATCACTATAAAAACCGCTGCAGGTATAGAGAACCCGTGGACATTTGCGCCTCTGTTTTATCTGGGTAAGCAGATATGATCACTATAAAAAAACGCTGCAGGTGCAGAGAGAACCTGTGGACATTTGCGCCTCTGTTTTATCTGGGTAAGCAGATATGATCACTATAAAAAACGCTGCAGGTACAGAGAACCCGTGGACATTCACAACTCTGTTTTATCTGGGTAAGCAGATATCATCACCATAAAAACCGCTGCAGGTAGAGAGAACCCCTGGACATTTGCACCTCTGTTTTATCTGGGTAAGCAGATATCACTATAAAAACCGCTGCAGGTACAGAGAACCCGTGGATATGTGTGCCTCTGTTTTATCTCGGTAAGCAGATATGATCACTATAAAAACCGCTGCAGGTACAGAGAACCCGTGGACATTTGCACCTCTGTTTCATCTGGGTAAGCAGATATCATCACTATAAAAACCGCTGCAGGTATAGAGAACCCGTGGACATTTGCACCTCTGTTTTATCTGGGTATGCAGATATCATCACTATAAAAACCGCTGCAGGTACAGAGAACCCATTGACATTTGCACCTCTGTTTTATCTGGGTAAGCAGATAAGATCACTATAAAAACCTCTGCAGATACAGAGAACCCGTGGACATTTACGCCTCTGTTTTATCTGGGTAAGCAGATAAGATCACTATAAAAACCTCTGCAGATACAGAGAACCCGTGGACATTTACGCCTCTGTTTTATCTGGGTAAGCAGATATGATCACTATAAAAACCGCTGCAGGTACAGAGAACCCGTGGACATTTGCGCCTCTGTTTTATCTGAGTAAGCAGATATGATCACTATAAAAACCGCTGCAGGTACAGAGAACCCGTGGACATTTGCGCCTCTGTTTGATCTGGGTAAGCAGATATGATCACTATAAAAACCGCTGCAGGTACAGAGAATTCGTGGACATTTGCACCTCTGTTTTATCTGGGTAAGCAGATATGATCACTATAAAACCACTGGAGGTACAGAGAACCCGTGGACATTTGCACCTTTGTTTTATCTGTGTAAGCTCATGCAATCTGTTGTGCTCAGCGGACCGCAGGTCTATCCTGTGGCCCTCTGTGCTTACCTCCAGCCTAGGCCTGTTCCAACAGCCTCCTCACGGCACAATGGATGTTCCTGATGAGACATGGCCATCTGCCATGGCGAGGCTGGGCCTGACGCTGCCTCTGCCTCCCTAAGCATGTACGAGCCTGATTTACCAGAATTTAAAGGTTCCGTGGCAGGACCCTTTAAATCCTGGTGGTGACATCATGGGACATCCTGTATAAAGAGCCTGCTGGACACCCCTCCGACACCTCGCCAATAGGTTGGCTCCATAGAAGATGTGCATTGCCTCTGTGTTCCTGGTTCCTGCTTCCGCTGTGTATCCCGTTCCTGGTTCCTCGACAGCCTGATTTGACTTCTGTGTTCTTGTCTTCAAGGTCAGTCTTCCATTCATCTGTCTTCTGCGTCTCGTCTTGCTCCTGTGGTCTCTCATCCTCCCTCCTCCTCTTCGTTACTTGTCCCATTGGATTGGACTTCTGGCTTTCACTCGGATTGGACCTCAACGCTGCTTACATAGTAACATAGTAATGATGGCAGTATAAGACCAAAATGGTCCATCTAGTCTGCCCTGCAAGCTTCCCAAGGTAGTAACTGCCTCTCCGTGCAGGTTATCCCATGTTTCTCTTAAGGGCAGTAACTGCGGCTCTGTGCAGGTTATCCCCCATGTTTCTCTTATAGGTAGTAACTGCCACTCCGTGCAGGTTACCCCCATGTTTCTGTTAAGGATAGTAACTGCCACTCCGTGCAGGTTACCCCCATGTTTCTGTTAAGGGCAGTAACTGCCACTCCATGCAGGTTACCCCCATGTTTCTCTTAAGGGTAGTAACTGCCGCTCTGTGCAGGTTCCCCCCATGTTTCTGTTAAGGGTAGTAACTACTGCTCTGTGCAGGTTACTCCCATATTTCTCTTAAGGGTAGTAACTACTGCTCTGTGCAGGTTACTCCCATATTTCTCATAAGGGTAGTAACTGCCGCTCCGGGTAGGTTACTCCCATGTTTCTGTTAAGGGTAGTAACTGCCGCTCCATGCAGGTTACACCCATGTTTCTCTTAAGGGTAGTAACTGCTGTTCCGTGCAGGTTACCCCCATGTTTCTGATAAGGGTAGTAATTGCCACTCTGTGCAGGTTACCCCCATGTTTCTCTTAAGGGTAGTAACTGCTGTTCCATGCAGGTTACCCCCATGTTTCTGTTAAGGGTAGTAACTGCCGCTCTGTGCAGGTTCCCCCCATGTTTCTGTTAAGGGTAGTAACTACTGCTCTGTGCAGGTTACTCCCATATTTCTCTTAAGGGTAGTAACTATTGCTCTGTACAGGTTACTCCCATATTTCTCATAAGGGTAGTAACTGCCGCTCCGTGTAGGTTACTCCCATGTTTCTGTTAAGGGTAGTAACTGCCGCTCCATGCAGGTTACCCCATGTTTCTCTTAAGGGAAGTAACTGCTGTTCCGTGCAGGTTACCCCCATGTTTCTGATAAGGGTAGTTATTGCCACTTTGTGCAGGTTACCCCCATGTTTCTCTTAAGGGTAGTAACTGCTGTTCCGTGCAGGTTACCCCCATGTTTCTGTTAAGGGCAGTAACTGCCACTCCATGCAGGTTACCCCCATGTTTCTCTTAAGGGTAGTAACTGCCGCTCTGTGCAGGTTCCCCCCATGTTTCTGTTAAGGGTAGTAACTACTGCTCTGTGCAGGTTACTCCCATATTTCTCTTAAGGGTAGTAACTACTGCTCTGTGCAGGTTACTCCCATATTTCTCATAAGGGTAGTAACTGCTGCTCCGTGCAGGTTATCCCCCATGTTTCTGTTAAGGGCAGTAACTGCCGCCCTGTGCAGGTTACCCCATGTTTCTCTTAAGGGTAGTAACTGCTGTTCCGTGCAGGTTACCCCCATGTTTCTGATAAGGGTAGTAATTGCCACTCTGTGCAGGTTACCCCCATGTTTCTCTTAAGGGTAGTAACTGCTGTTCCGTGCAGGTTACCCCCATGTTTCTGTTAGGGGTAGTAACTGCCACTCCATGCAGGTTGCCCCCATGTTTCTGTTAGGGGTAGTAACTGCTGTTCCGTGCAGGTTACCCCCAATGTTTCTGTTAAAGGTAGTAACTGCCGCTCCCTGCTGGTTTAGCTTTTTTATTTATTCCCATCCTCTATAATTTATGGTTCCGCAGTGTTTATCCCATGCCCCTTTGAAGTCCTTCACAGTTTTGGTCTTCACCACTTGCTCCAGAAGGGCATTCCTGGCATCCACCAGCCTCTCAGTGAAGAAATACTTCCTTACTGCTCCCCCTCTATAGCTCCTCCCTCACTAACCCACCACCAGAACTTTACAAACAATGTTATTATAATGTATTGCTCTATCTACTTAACTCCTTATTATAATTGGTTATTATTATTTTTATTTTATTTATTTGAGTTTTTCTATACCGGCATTCACGGAGAATCGTATCATGTCGGTTTACATAAAACAGGGGTGATCAATACATTATAAACGTGTATAAATATAACATGAGTATACATTTTATATATTTACAAATTATAACAAGTTATAACAGTGCGCAGAAAAAAATCAGTTACAATAAAACAAGGATGGTTCTAACTGGGAAAAGAAGAAGAATAAGACGATAGAAATTTAACAAGAATAAGAACGTGTAGTGTTTGGTATGTCCGTATCAGTTTAGTGGGAGATAGACCGTCTTTCTGTATTTGGTGAGATCATCAGTCAGAGTCCGGAAAGGCTTTCTTGAACAGCCATGTCTTAAGTCTCTTTCTGAAGGTTGGAAGACATGGTTCCTGTCGTAATTCTAAGGGGATTGAGTTCCATAGTGGGGGGCCTGCTGTAGAGAAGGCCCTGTCTCTCAGGGTTATGTGTTGGGTGGTATTGGCGTGTGGTACCTGTAGAAGTTCTCTGTACACTTCTCTAGTGGGTCTGTTGGAGGAGTGTTTTTTAAGTGCTATTTGTAGATGGAGTGGAGCTAGTCCATGGATATTTTTGAAGATTGTGGTTAGGGATTTATGGATTATCCTGAAGTGGATTGGCAGCCAGTGAAGGTCTTTAAGGACCGGCGTGATGTGATCTCTTCTTTTCTTGTTAGTTAGGATTCTTGCTGCCGTGTTATATGTTATATGTTATATATATTATATGTTATTATATTGTTATCATAATTTAACTCCTTCTCGCTTAGCTCAACTGACCATTTTCTTCAACTCCTCCAGGTTTTTTATTCCCCTGTTATATGTAACTTTATCCTTTCCCCTCAGTTTCAATATTTATCCCCCGTTATTTGTAAACCGATGTGATATGTCTATGAACGTCGGTATATAAAAGTTTTTAAATAAATAAAAATAATAAAATAAGTCTTCCTCCCTGGAGTTTCAAATCGTGACCCTTAGTTCTACTAAATTGTTTCCACCTCCACCTGCCACTGACCACTGTGTGCTTACCCTTAGTGCTCGAACTCTGCCTGAACCACGACACTGAGTGAACTCTGCCCCCACTGACCACAGCCTGTATTTGTCTCCATTGACCGCCACCTCTCTCGACATTGCCACTTCTTCACCCTGCTGGCCTGCAATGTCTTCTACGTGATGGATCTTTATCTCCACAGAGTCCCGCTTCTCAGTCCAGGTGGCCCTGGCTACCTAAGGGGAACGAGGGCTGATATCGGTGAAGCTCCAGTCGCGCCTCTGCTGCTCCAGGCAGCTCCGCCTGCCGATGGTGGGGAGCTGCAGGGCTCCTCCCTGTGCGTTGCGCCAGCTCCACCTCGGCAACACAATCACTGTGAAACCTGCTGGAGGAGCAGAAAAGCTGGGGACATTTGCCCCTCCTTTCTGGCTGGGTGATCCCATGCGATCTGCTGCTGCAGAGAACCCTGGAAGTTTGCACTAAGGGAATGCGATTGCTATGAAAACCGCAGCAGCTCCTTCATCCCTGAATGTGGTGCACGCCGGGTGGTGCGGTAGCGGGAACGCAGAGCGCCGCTGCAGGGGGCGGCCTGGGGAAGTTGCTCCTTCCTTATAGAAGAGTTGATTGCATAACTTTGCCTCTCTCTGCATTATTTGCATTTTTCCTTCTGTTGAATTGTCCTGACTTGGCTGCAGGTTTCCTACTTGAGTCTAATTGTGTGCACTAATATGGGAAGCGAACGGAGATGATTTGCACATTAATTTTCTGTTTGACATGGTAGAAAGGAAAATGAAATAAACTGTAAATGACGCAGCTGAGCAGATAGTGCAGCCTTCAAGTGAACAATTTAAATGGTGTGTCCCTTGGCATTTATTTATTTATTTAGATGTTTATATTCTGCTTTTTGCAGCAGTTCAAAGCAGATCCCATTCAGGTACTGCAGGCATTTCCCTGTCCCCAGAGGGCCGACAATCTCAGTTTGTACCTGAGGCAATGGTCTCCTCCTCCGTAGCTCTCCAGGCGTGCCTGGGATGCAGATTTATGGAGATTTCTTTCTGCAACCCTTTCCTTTCTCAGCATTTACCAGATGGCTCTACCCCAAGTGCACACGTTGAGGTTCATCTCCTCCCAGATCCCTATGAAACCAATTGGAAAAAGACAAAAGTGATTCCGAAAAGTGGGGACCCTACGTACGACGAGCTGGTGAGTATCCTCCGGTCACCCCGAGCCGAGCTTTCCTTCCCTGTCAGCCACTTAGGAAAATGGACGCTGACAGCCACCTCTCCTGGGCGCCCGCTGCCGGGGAGATGCTAGGGGCACACAGTTTCACCTAGCGCCTCCTTTTGACCATGGCAGCGCATTCTGCATTGGATGCTCCAGAGAGGTGGATCGGCGCACATTAAGGGAGTGAGCGTTCAATCATGAGCGCTCGTTTTACGCACGCCAATATTACATTGGCCTGCATGTTAGGAATTATTAGGAAGGGAATGGTGAATAAAACGGAAAATGTCATAATGCCTCTGTATCGCTCCATGGTGAGACCGCACCTTGAATACTGTGTACAATTCTGGTCGCCGCATCTCAAAAAAGATATAATTGCGATGGAGAAGGTACAGAGAAGGGCAACCAAAATGATAAAGGGGATGAAACAGCTCCCCTATGAGGAAAGGCTGGAGAGGTTAGGGCTGTTCAGCTTGGAGAAGAGTCGGCTGAGGGGGGATATGATAGAGATGTTTAAAATCATGAAAGGACTTGAATAGGTAAATGTGGATTGGTTATTTACTCTTTCAGATAATACAAGGACTAGGGAGCACTCCATGAAGTTGGCAAGTAGCTCAAACAAATTGGTGAAAATTCTTTTTCATTCAATGCATAGTTAAGCTCTGGAATTCATTGCCAGAGGATGTGGTTACAGCAGTTAGTGTAACTGGATTTAAAAAGGTTTGGATAAGTTCCTACAGCAGAAGTCCATAAATTGCTATTAATCAATAAGAATTACTGGCTTGGGATCTAGTCATTTAATGTTTGGGTACTTGCCAGTTACTTGTGACTTTATTGGTCACTGTTGGACACAGGATACTGGGCTTTATGGACCCTGGGTCTGACCCAGTAGGGCATACCTTATGTTCCTAATTACATATGCAGATAACATATATATACACATACAAGCACAACATGCACACATACACACACACAAGCAGGCACATACACACATACGCATGCACACTTACACACACAGCACATTTTTCATCATGGTGGTTGTGTGCCTGCTTTTTAAATTATGAATTGTAAAATCGTTTCGGATTCTCTGTGGGTGAAAAAGCATTTACTGTAAAACTATTTTTTATATTTATTATATAAGCTTAGAAAAGTGCTGGTAAATGTTTAGTTACTAATAGGAGCACTGGGGATAAATTTTGCAGTCTCAAATTTCAGTTTCCTGCACCTCAGGACAGCTTTTTCTCTCCTTTCATCCAAAGAGATAATTCCAGGAATTGGATAGTACAATGGATAGGGTGATTACCCCTTCAGTGTTATCTTATCACAACCAATTGTGCAGGTAGGAAGGTGTTAACTGTGCTTAGAAGGGATTGATGCTTGTGACGTGTCCGCATGTCAATAGCCTTAACTCAGACACAGGGCCAGCTTGCAATGAATTAATACCTTCAGGCTGATGCAATATCGTGCGCTCAGGCTAGCGCACAGGTTAACCCACGCTTGGATGTGCATTTTCAATGCGCGTCCATAACCCCTTATGCAATAAGGGGATCAGTGCATCCAAAATGCGCCTCCCACCAGCGCGTAGCTACTAATGCTCATCACATGCAAATGCCATGTCGATGAGGCTGTGAGCTATTACCCCCATATGTAAAATATAAATGACTGCCTGATGCGCACATTTTTACTCAAAAATTTGACTCCAGTCCCAGAGCTGGTTTTAAGTCTTGCTTTTCTGTAGTTCCTCCAGTTTAATATCGCGGCGATATTAAACTGGAGGAACCAAAAAAGGAGTAACATAAAAAAAAAAATAAAATAGTTTTGTCAGCAGTCAGGTTAGGAAAACGGATGCTCAATTTATGAGCTGTGCACGGCTTAGGGAAAACAGACGCTCATAAAACTGATCGTCCGTTTCCCTAAGCCTCAGAGAGCCACTTCTCCTGGGTGCCGGATGCCATGCCTGCTAGGGATGCTCAATTTATCCTTTTTAGTGCAGCGGCTCATTTGCCTATTGCACGGAGCGCCCAGGAGAGGGGATTGTGTGCGTGCGGTAACAAAAAGTGCGTCCGGTTTGGTGACCCGTTTCTAGCGCGTTGGTGGTGCATTGGCTCGCTCGTGCCTTAAAATGTTTATTCTTGATCATTACGGCTATTGTGCCCTGGATTTCTGACCGCGGGTGTGGGGCATTGTCAGGATCAGATTTAGCTGGCAGCTATGAAGAGGTCCAGCTCTGAGGATGTGTGTGGTGAAAGTGGCCCCTGCGGCCTCTCCCCCAAGCCCTGTCCCTTAACCTGAGCAGCAACATCCCATCCCATCCCAGCCACCCCCCTTAACTGAAATGCACCGGGCCAGGCTGGGGGCGAGCTTGACGGGACGCTGGCGCTCAGTCTGAACGGTGCTCAGGAGAGAGGGACAGAGGACAGGGGGCCCCCACTCACTGTGGCGCCCTCAGGCAGGTGCCGTCTCCGTGGGTCCTGAGCAGTGGAGCAGATCTGCTTATTTACAAAGCTCCACTTTTCTCACGCTCTGGGTTGGAGGCCGTAGACTCCAGTCCAGGTCAGTGCCCCGGCAGCGTTCAGCCCTGGTGGTCCCTGGGTACCTGCTCACCGGGTGTCGTCCTGCCCAGCTCAGCCTTCACGGAGAGCCATGGAGGTTTCTTTTTCCCCGTAAAGTCGCTGCGGTGGGCACTGGGCAGAAGTGCCATCTCCAGCCCACAATCCGGGGGCTTCAGGAGGACTGCGCCTTGCAGGCAAAATGTGCGCTGTTAAAAAAAAAAAAGAAACAAACTAGGTGCTTGATTTATTTTGTACTATTTCAGGTTTTACGGTGAACAGTTGTGCACTTCTTGACCGGCAAAGTGTACACCAGCGTTTACAATGCTGCAGGCAGGAAAGACATTTGCAGCGCACACAAGCTTCTCTGCCTCTGAAGGCTTCAGACCTCTTTATTATTTTCTCTTGCTTCAGCTGGATAACGCTCCATTAATTGTAGAAGTGCCACAGCTTTTACCCAATATCTTAGATAACGACCAATTATCAGGCAATCCTAGTCTTTAAAAATAAATATAATTAGTGCAGAGCATATGGAAGTAGGTTAGCAGACACGAGTGCAGGTTTAATCTGAGCCGGGCTTTGAATGATAATTATTCTAGATCTGCTGCACTCTCTGGGGGCAATTTTTAAAAGTATGCAGGTCGGTGCCAGGTCCATAGAAATAACCCCACCAGCTCTCTCAGGGGAGTGTGAGCGTACATTCCCTTTGCGAGCTGCCGAAGGAGAAAGTCGCAGTGGAGATTTTCATCTGCCTTCCTTCCAGATACCTCTTCCCTGAAACATAATGGGCCAGATTTTAGTAGCTACACACGGGCGTAGATTTGTGCGCGCAGCCCGGCGCGCACAAATCTACGCCTGATTTTATATCATGCGCGTGCAGCCGTGCGCATGATGTAAAATCCGGGGTCAGCGCGCACAAAGGGGTGCACACTTGTGCACCTTGCGCGCGCCGAGCCCTAGGGGAGCCCCGATGACTTTCCCCATTCCCTCCAAGGCCGCTCCGAAATCGGAGCGGCCTCAGACGGAACTTTCCTTCTGCCCCCCCCCCCCCACCTTCCCCTCCCTTCCCCTACCTAACCTGCCCCCAGCCCTACCTAAATCACCTTTATTTTATAAGTTGCGCCTGCCTCTGGGCAGGCGTAGGTTGCTTTATAACGTGCACGCGTGGATGAAAATCCGGCAGGACCCGTGTTTTATAAAGTGCGTGCGCTGACAAGAGAATCCGGCAGGACCCGTGTTTCATAACGTGTGCACGTGGACATGAAAATCCGGCAGGAGCCGCGTTTCATAACGTGCGCACGTGGACATGAGAATCCGGCAGGACCCACGTTTTATAACGTGTGCACATGGACATGAGAATCCGGCAGGATCCGTGTTTTATAATGTGAGCGCACTGACATGAAAATCCGGCGGGACCCGTGTTTTATAACATGCGTGCGGAGATGAGAATCCGGCGGGAGCCGAGTTTCATAACATGCGCGCGGACATGAGAATCCGGCAGGACCCGCATTTTATAACGTGCACGTGGACATGAGAATCCGGCAGGACCCGCATTTTATAACGTGCGCGCAGACATGAGAATCTGGCGGGACCCGCGTTTTATAACGTGCACGCGGACATGAGAATCCGGCAGGACCTGCATTTTATAACGTGCGCGCGGACATGAGAATCCGGCAGGACCCGCATTTTATAACGTGCGCGCGGAGATGAGAATCTGGTGGGACTCGTGTTTTATAACATGCGTGTGGACATGAGAATCCGGCAGGACCCGCATTTTATAACGTGCGCGCGGAGATGAGAATCTGGCGGGACTCGTGTTTTATAACATGCGCGCGGACATGAGAATCCGGCAGGACCTGCATTTTATAACGTGCGCGCGGACATGAGAATCCGGCAGGACCCGCATTTTATAACGTGCGCACGGAGATGAGAATCTGGTGGGACTCGTGTTTTATAACATGCGCGTGGACATGAGAATCCGGCAGGACCCGCATTTTATAACGTGCGCGCGGAGATGAGAATCTGGTGGGACTCGTGTTTTATAACATGCGCGCGCGGAGATGAGAATCTGGTGGGACTCGTGTTTTATAACATGCGCGTGGACATGAGAATCCAGCAGGACCCACATTTTATAACGTGCGCGCGGAGATGAGAATCTGGTGGGACTCGTGTTTTATAACGTGCACGCGCGGACATGAGAATCTGGTGGGACTCGTGTTTTATAACGTGCGAGCGTGGACATGAGAATCTGGTGGGACTCGTGTTTTATAACGTGCACGCGCGGACATGAGAATCTGGCGGGACTCGTGTTTTATAACATGCGTGTGCGGACACTTTGCAGACAGAGTTTGGCAGGTGTCTTCCCCGTATGCCAGTCTCCCAACCCTTAAATGCTGACTCTTGTGTGCTTCTCTTCTCCCACTTACAAGTGGGCCAAACCTGCAGGAAGTGGGGTTTGGATTTGTTAGAAAGCCAATTTAGCTTTAGAACAATATTTTCCAAACTCTAGAGTGTACCACAGTTCTTTTGGGCATAGCAGGGCCCCCGTATCCTTTCTGTATTCACACAGTCTCCGGATCTCGTGGAACATCCTCCTGCTCCTTCCTCAGCCAAGAGTCACAGTAGAGCTGCGAGGCCCCTGCCCCCTGTACTGCTTTCTCTTACGTTACCTTGGATTTTCCCAAGCCTGACGAGCTCCCTTCTTGGGACATTCAGTCTTCTCATGGATGGAGGCTTGGAGTGCCTCTTTGTGTCTCTGTGTCTTTTACCCTTTGTGTTAGCTTGTTGTATCTGCCCCTCGTGGCTTTGTCCCTCCTTTGCCTCTACTGCCCTGTCTCTTTCTTCTTTTCTATCCTGATATTGGGGAGAATAATTTTGCATTGTTTAAACAATTATAAAGGAGCCTTCATTACGTTCGTAGTGTATTGATTGAGTGCATGCATTCCTCTGATTCTTGTTTGCACTTTATAAATAATATTTCATTAAAATTGTTGATTTTCTTCTCTTGAAAAATCGCTTGTAGAGCACAGTGTATGTTCACCATTCTTCCTTCCAAAACACAGAAACAGCTAACTAGACACTAGGTGTGCACTAGTAGCAAATCATTCTCTCAGTGCCCAGACTTCTCACCAAGGCTTCAGGCCTACAAAATCAAGCAATGAGGAACTCCTCCAGTTCTCTGAGAGCTCAGCTCAAACATCCACACAGACTCTAGGGAGCACTCTATGACACAGAATGTGGATTGGACCGTGACCGCAAACTATAGTGGCAGTGCTGTGCCAAAGATGCTGCATTCCTCTTCTCTACACTACACAGCATGACCTTGCTACTGGGCCACACTGCTCAGTGGGAATTGCACTGGGGCCCACCCTACCCCTAATCATCACACTAGTGTCATAATTAAAACATGTTATTCCTCTGCATTCTGCAAGGCAGTCCCCACCAGTAGGTTATGCACCTCTGCCAGCAGATTGAGAGGGAGCAAAAGCTGACATCACGGCCATATAGTCCCACCCTGACATCAGCCCGCCAGTATTCTCCGTCTCCAGCAGATGGTGGATGTGCATCTTCCTACTGGGGACTGCCTGTGAGTAAAAGATAAAAAAGAAACAAAAAAAGAAGTACAAAAGGAGGCATCACAAAATGAAATGCCTGTATAGCACTGCTTGCCTCCTGAGGTGATACTGTGCTCTCAGTGGTGTGGACTTAAAGTTCAATTATTTATATAGATTTTTATATTAAGTTTATCAGCACTTCAAAGCAGATTACATTCAGGTACTATAGGTAGTTCCCTATCCCCACAGGGCTTATAATCTAATTTTGTACCTGAGGTAATGGAGGTAAAATGACTTGCCCAAGATCACAAGGAGTGATTTAAATGCTGGTTTCTGTGGGTTAGAGCCCACTGCGGAGGTCTGGGTCTGGAGATAGGCAGTAGCGTAGTCAGGCGTAGCGGAGGTCTGGGTCTGGAGATAGGCAGTAGCGTAGTCAGGCGTAGCGGAGGTCTGGGTCTGGAGATAGGCAGTAGCGTAGTCAGGCGTAGCGGAGGTCTGGGTCTGGAGATAGGCTAAAACGTAGTCGGGCAAAGCGAAGTCAAAATCTGTGCAGTCAATCCAAAGCAAAGGCAGGGCAGAAACGAAGAGAACAGGAACCAGGAACGAGGGCCAGGAGTGAAGAATAGAGACAAATCTCTAGCAGCAACAAGTACTTGAGTAGCAAGGAGACCTGTTGCAAAGGCAGCGCTATGGAGCGAGGCCTGAGCTTAAATACACTGAAGAGTTTGACGTCATCATCTGGGGCCACCGCCAAGTTCCCTTCATGGGCCCTTCAAAAGAATCAGTGATGCGCGCGCCTAGGGAGCGGCGCGATTAGTGGTGTCTCTCTGCGGATCACGCGGAGAGGCACAACGAGCAATGGCATCTTGACCTGAAATGCTGGGGAGCATGGCAGAGCCGGAGGCACCAGGGGCGGCCCGAAGTCAGAGCTAGCGGCCCACCGCCCTTAGCGAGGAGGAACCAGAAACTGGGGTCTGTGTAAGAAGGTGAGGGGGCCTCGCCGCAGGTCTGCCGCGGACGGCACGCGTAACAGTAATTTCTCCTTATGGCACTTCATTGCTGTGTTATTCTGTTCAACCACTCACGTTCTCTTCTGATATTTGTTCAGCTACATGGAAGAGCTGAAATGCCAAACCTGGCTTTGAGCTCCCAAGCTTAAATTGCAGGTAGCAGCAGTAATGTCGTTACAGGAGCATGAAGCAGGCTTCCCAGGACTGGTCACACAGTGTTCTCCGTGCATGCGGTATTCTGGGAACGTTTCACAGCTGGAGGTAAGATTGAACTGCTTGGGAAACAGGTTATGAATACAATATATTCTCCTGCCAACATGTCACAGTCTGTGGATTTCTTTTACTCTATTTAAATTTTTTATATTACACCTATTCGCAACACCAGTTGTTCTAGGCAGATTACAATTATACAAAAGAAAAAGTTTAAACTGCAGTGAACACAAAGCATCAAGTTAAAACAATGACAAGATGATACAACATGGAGTATCGGTTCATATCACCTACAAATCTAAAGAATCTATACTTTTTAAAATGATTCCCCAAACTGCAGCATTAAACGTCCTGAGTAGCTTTACTCCCATGCATCGGTCAGCGCTGCTCCACGTGCTTTGCTCATGGACTTGGCCGTAGAAGCAGTCCTGTGGTTTGTTTTCCCCCCCAGTGTCTCATGTTGGTTGTCCCTGAATCCAGATTCCTCTTTCCTTTCACCCCTCTCCCTCCCCCCCCCCCCCCCCCAGTTAAAGCAAAGAGCGATGTTGCAGTTTCACCAAACGTTTCAAGGCTTCTGGATTAAGGGCAGTAATCCCATGCCTTCTGTTAGGGGAAGTAACTGCTGCTCCGTGCACGTTACCCCCAATCTTATCAGTTCCCCAGACCGCAAAAGTCGGGACCCTCGTTGGCTGCTGTCTGAATCCAATTCCCGTTGAAGCAGAAAGCAAATGTTGGAATTGCATGAAAGGTGTCCAGGCTTAGTGGTTAAAGGCAGTAACCGCCACACCAGCAAGTTACCCCCATGCACTCTTCTCTTCATTCCCATCCTCTGCCTTTAGGGGTCCACTGTGAACATCCCCTGCCCCTTTGAATTCCTTCACTGTTTTAGTCTTCACCACCTCCTCCAGAAGGGAGTCCCAGGCCTCCACCACCCTCTCCATGAAGAAATATGTCCTGATGTTTTACACACCCAAGCCTTTTACTTTACTTTCTGGCCACTACAGTTCCACGTGGCCCACATGCGGCTGCCTTAGGATGGTGAACTCTATTTCCACGCGTGTCAAAGGCGCCTAAGTCTCTGAGACATCACGCCACAGTGTCCCTTGGTAAAAAGCAGTCGCTTACGGCATTTCCTCCTGGTTCAGATTTCTCATTCCCATGGATAAAGTGGAAGTCTTAGTGTTACTTCCCCCAGCGTGGAGAAAAGTCCCTCCGTGGCTTGCCCAGTCTGCCTGCTCGTGGCCACAGGCAGGTGAGAGGTTCCCTATGGCGGATCACGGCTTCAGATCACATTACTTTCCAGAGAAATCCTCCCACGGGAGGAGCAGCTGCCTGCCCCGTGAGTACTTTGCTCTCGGGGCAATTTTCAAAGGGGAAGCCGTGTGCATAGTAATGCCCTCTCCCACGCACTGCAGGGAGACAGGCGCGTGCGACCTCTAAGTACGACCTGCGCACTATCGGGCACCGAGCCCGGCCCCGTGAAAGATGTGATGAGTTAGCACAGTCGTGAGCCAGTAATGGAGAAAAAGCTTCAGTATAAATCTGTGGTGGACCCGGAGCACAGGGACTGGGCAGGGCCCGTTGGGTCACACTGGTACCGGGTATGCTGAGATGACACCGCGTGCCACTCTATTTTAAATCTGTGATGGACCCGGAGCACAGGGACTGGGCAGGACCCGCTGGGTCACACTGGTACCCGGTATGCTGAGATGACACCGCGTGCCACTCTATTTTAAATCTGTGATGGACCCGGACCACAGGGACTGGGCAGGGCCCGTTGGGTCACACTGGTACCCGGTATGCTGAGATGACACCGCGTGCCACTCTATTTTAAATCTGTGATGGACCCACAGCACAGGGACTGGGCAGGACCCACTGGGTCACACTGGTACCCGGAATGCTGAGATGACACCGCGTGCCACTCTATTTTAAATCTGTGATGGACCCGGAGCACAGGGACTGGGCAGGACCCGTTGGGTCACACTGGTACCCGGTATGCTGAGATGACACTGCGTGCCACTCTATTTTAAATCTGTGATGGACCCGGAGCACAGGGACTGGGCAGGGCCCGTTGGGTCACACTGGTACCCGGTATGCTGAGATGACACCGCGTGCCACTCTATTTTAAATCTGTGATGGACCTGGAGCACAGGGACTGGGCAGGGCCCGCTGGGTCACACTGGTACCCGGTATGCTGAGATGACACCGCGTGCCACTCTATTTTAAATCTGTGATGGACCCGGAGCACAGACTGGGCAGGGCCCGCTGGGTCACACTGGTACCCGGTATGCTGAGATGACACCGCGTGCCACTCTATTTTAAATCTGTGATGGACCCGGAGCACAGGGACTGGGCAGGGCCTGCTGGGTCACACTGGTACCGGGTATGCTGAGATGACACCGCGTGCCACTCTATTTTAAATCTGTGATGGACCCGGAGCACAGGGACTGGGCAGGACCCGTTGGGTCACACTGGTACCCGGTATGCTGAGATGACACCGCATGCCACTCTATTTTAAATCTGTGATGGACCCGCAGCACAGGGACTGGGCAGGACCCACTGGGTCACACTGGTACCCGGTATGCTGAGATGACACCGTGTGCCACTCTATTTTAAATCTGTGATGGACCCGGAGCACAGGGACTGGGCAGGGCCCACTGGGTCACACTGGTACCCGGTATGCTGAGATGACACCGCGTGCCACTCTATTTTAAATCTGTGATGGACCCGGAGCACAGGGACTGGGCAGGGCCCACTGGGTCACACTGGTACCGGGTATGCTGAGATGACACCGCGTGCCACTCTATTTTAAATCTGTGATGCACCCGGAGCACAGGGACTGGGCAGGACCCGTTGGGTCACACTGGTACCGGGTATGCTGAGATGACACCGCGTGCCACTCTATTTTAAATCTGTGATGGACCCGGAGCACAGGGACTGGGCAGGACCCGTTGGGTCACACTGGTACCCGGTATGCTGAGATGACACCGCGTGCCACTCTATTTTAAATCTGTGATGGACCCGGAGCACAGGGACTGGGCAGGGCCCGCTGGGTCACACTGGTACCCGGTATGCTGAGATGACACCGCGTGCCACTCTATTTTAAATCTGTGATGGACCCGGAGCACAGGGACTGGGCAGGGCCCGCTGGGTCACACTGGTACCCGGTATGCTGAGATGACACCGCGTGCCACTCTATTTTAAATCTGTGATGGACCCGGAGCACAGGGACTGGGCAGGGCCCGTTGGGTCACACTGGTACCCGGTATGCTGAGATGACACCGCGTGCCACTCTATTTTAAATCTGTGATGGACCCGCAGCACAGGGACTGGGCAGGACCCACTGGGTCACACTGGTACCCGGTATGCTGAGATGACACCGTGTGCCACTCTATTTTAAATCTGTGATGGACCCGGAGCACAGGGACTGGGCAGGGCCCACTGGGTCACACTGGTACCCGGTATGCTGAGATGACACCGCGTGCCACTCTATTTTAAATCTGTGATGGACCCGGAGCACAGGGACTGGGCAGGGCTCACTGGGTCACACTGGTACCGGGTATGCTGAGATGACACCGCGTGCCACTCTATTTTAAATCTGTGATGGACCCGGAGCACAGGGACTGGGCAGGACCCACTGGGTCACACTGGTACCGGGTATGCTGAGATGACACCGCGTGCCACTCTATTTTAAATCTGTGATGGACCCGGAGCACAGGGACTGGGCAGGACCCACTGGGTCACACTGGTACCGGGTATGCTGAGATGACACCGCGTGCCACTCTATTTTAAATCTGTGATGGACCCGGAGCACAGGGACTGGGCAGGACCCGTTGGGTCACACTGGTACCGGGTATGCTGAGATGACACCGCGTGCCACTCTATTTTAAATCTGTGATGGACCCGGAGCACAGGGACTGGGCAGGACCCACTGGGTCACACTGGTACCGGGTATGCTGAGATGACACCGCGTGCCACTCTATTTTAAATCTGTGATGGACCCGGAGCACAGGGACTGGGCAGGACCCACTGGGTCACACTGGTACCAGGTATGCTGAGATGACACCGCGTGCCACTCTATTTTAAATCTGTGATGGACCCGGAGCACAGGGACTGGGCAGGACCCGTTGGGTCACACTGGTACCGGGTATGCTGAGATGACACCGCGTGCCACTCTATTTTAAATCTGTGATGGACCCGGAGCACAGGGACTGGGCAGGGCCCGCTGGGTCACACTGGTACCGGGTATGCTGAGATGACACCGCGTGCCACTCTACTTTTGTTCTCGGTCAGTTTTATTAAGAACGAGACTGTTCCCCTCCTCCCTTTAAAATCCCTTTCTTGTGGGCTCCCAGTCGTACCCAGGACCCTGCCGGCCTCGTGCCTGAGCGTCGGGGACTCGAGAGGTGCAGGGGCCACAGCCGTGCCCAGAGTTAAAGGATTCTTTAATTACAACTTAATAAAAGTAAACTGCGCACGCGCGTGGGTCTGTCCTCGTGACCACAGGGTGACGTCCTCCCTTCCGTTCCCCTCAGCTCCCGGTCTCCCAAGTGTGGCCCTTCTCCTGGCTCAGGTTATTCAGGATTACACAGCTGGCGCACCCTAAAAACAAATTAGCCCTAATGAAAAAACAAGAGAGAACAATCGCTCCCTCCCTCCCGAGCCAGCTCCAGCCCCCGACCTTCACCCTGCCAAACTCTCCCAGAGTCGCTAAGGGGAGAAAAGCAACGATGCTGGAGCTGCGGCAGCAGGGTTTCTAATCCCGGTTGCTACAGTAAAAGGAATGTGCCTGAGTCCTGCCGTCCTCAGTGAGGCACAGGCAGGCTCAGAGAGGGGCAAGCCCCACAGGGTCACATTAATTACATGTCTCTCTTATTTTCAATATTCTGCCTTTCGTCTGCACTTCGCAGCGGATGACAGGTCCTGCAGGTATTAGGACCGTGTGCATGGTTGGATGGGGGAGGATGGTACAGGTGGAGATGACAGGAAAGCAGCTTCCTTTAGCTTAACACATTGCTACCCCTTCAAGGCCAGGAGCACGCAAAGCTTTCAGTTTGCTTATTGATTGTTGGGAGTGACGTGTGGGGATCAGACGGAGACGTACGGTACTGAGTGAGTGTGTGTGTGTGTGTGTGTGTGTGTGTGTGTGTGTGTCGGGGGGGGGGGGGTTCTGTACAGAATGCTATGGGGATCAGACATAGACATACAGTACTGAGTGTGTGTGTGAATGTGTGTGTGTGTGTGTTGGGGGGGGTTCTGTACAGAATGCTGTGGGGATCAGACATAGACGTACAGTACTGTGTGTGTGTGAGTGTGTGTGTGTGAGTGTGTGTGTGTGTGAGTGTGTGTGTGTGTGTGTGTGTGTGTGTGTGTCGGGGGGGGGATGTTCTGTACAGAATGCTGTGGGGCTGTCTCTGGTCTTTTTTTCGTGTGTAGTCCGACAATCTGGACAGAAACCACAAAGAGTTTCTCTCCTTCTGGGGATCTCTCAGCAGGGAATCCGTGCAGGCTCAGCCAATTAAAGAAAAGAAATCTATTTTTATAACTGCCGGTTATGGAAGCCCTGAGGTCCTAGCTATGCTCTGTTATACCCCGTGTATCTTATCAAGATGCCCCCTTGGCAGATGATCCCTCGCTGTTTGCTTTCTGGCACTTCAGAGTGGATTACATTCAGGCACTGTGGGTGTTTCCCGCTCTCATGAGGGACTTACAGTCTGAGCTTGGAGCTGGGGCAACGGAGAGTAAAGTGACTTGCCAGAGATCATAACGAGTGGCAGCGGGATTTGAACCCTGGCTTGTAGCTGCTGCTCTAACCACTAGACTTCTCCTCCACCCCTGTGCTTCTCAGCCTTGCCAGAGCTCGTCCCCTCTTGTTTACAAAAGTTACAAATGCATGGCAAACAGTAAACCAACTTTTATTCATTTATCTCCCCTCACCACATCCCTTCTCTTACCCCCAACTCCCCCCATCCCCTGCCCTCATCTCTGCAGCTCTCAGTTCTCCATCTCCTTAATTTTGGTCTCTCTCCCTTGGCAGAAATCTGTGAGTGAGGAGGCAGAGCTGGAGCCACAGGGACAAGGAAAGTGCTGCGCCTCTCGTGGCCAGGGCCACTGCTTCTGTCAGCTTTCACCGTCTCCAAGTCACCACACGGCAACTGGAGGGGAGCCCAGGACCTCCCCGTGGGGGGACAGTTGGGGCCGCAGGGGCTCTCTCCTCGTGTTCCCCGGCACAGGCTTCCCAGAGCCCCCTAGGCCTTCACGTCGTCCTGGGGGAGAAGTTAGAACCAGTGCTCGAAGGCCACCACGAGCAGGATCTGCCTTTGGCTGCTTGGTTGCACATTTATAAACCCGTAAAAAATCAGTATTCAATCTGAAAGTGCTGGCAGGTTAATGTGCGCACCAGCGCCAGGTGTATGTGCTTACTGGGACAACGCACACACTGTCCTGTCCCGTAAGTGCCGCGCTGTCTTTCTGCTCCATCTGACCGGACCCCCCCAGTCCATTTCGCCATCCATCCCCTCTTGCCCTCCCTCCCACATAGGAGAACCGGGATTGCTTGCTCAGGCCCTTTGTAAGCAGCCATTTTGTGTGGCTAATTTCATTTTACAGAAGACGCCAGAGAAGCAAGTTGTAGGATTTTCCCCTCCCTGCTAGGGTCTCCTGCCTCATCGGGTTTCCCCTTTTTTGTAGGGGATTGGCCTCTGCGTACAGAGGATCCCTAAGTATTTAGCTTTTTGCTGGATTTCCCATTGGGGCAGGAGGGTTCTCTCTCCTGCGGGCTGAAGGTCCGTGCGCAACGCTCTACTCCCCGCTGACAGGTCTTATCGAGTCAGGGTTTTGATGGCGGAAATGTTTCCTGTTTTTTCAAGAAGGAAAGTAGACTTTTTGCTGTGAGGAGCTTTGAAGCCGCCCCTCTTCTCTGGGAGCCGGGGTGGGCCAGCTGGTTCCCCCCAGAAAGACTTTCAGAGCAGCTTAACAAAGTCAAGGAAGCGCGAGGAGGCCCCATCCGGATCTGCACTGAGCTGGGACCAGGACACAGGGCTGGGTGTTCGGGAAGACGCTGGGCTGGAAGGTAGGATGTTTACTCCGCTAGCAGGGGACCCCGACCCAGGAAGCTTCGAGTGCACACTTTACCCCTCCATGAGACGCTCAAGCAGTGACCTGGAGGAAAAGGACGCCTCACCACAGCGAATCACTCTGTCTGTAAAGGCATCAAGTGTTTAAAGATGGACTTGTATTTGCCTTCAACCAATCAGTAAATTATAACTCCCAGCTCCTGGTCCTGTTTGGTTATTCTCGCACCTCCCTCCAGAGGATGCCACAGCTACAAATACACACAAGGGGCCCACGGACATTTCTATCACTGTCTGGGCCACAGACAGAGTCTCCCCCCATAGACAGAATCCAACCCCCCAGGGATCAAGAGTCGAGCTGGGAAGGAGTCGGCCCCAGAGGTTATAAATGTGATTGGGTGCCCCCCCCCCCAGGGTAAGACTTCCACACAAATCATTCCCACATGCACGCTGGGCGCTGGCAGGGGTGTCCGCTCTTCTCCGTACACACAGAGGCAGCAAGTCGCAGGCTTCTTACATTCACTAGGATGCCCAGGCGAGCAATGCAAAACTCGCAGCTTTAATAACAATAATAATAGGGTTTAGGTTTCTGTCACCAGGGGGGAGGCCTCATTCCTATAGACAGAGATCCACCTCCCACCACAGCCACCACAGAATATCTGCAAGGCTCTGAGTTCTGAACCAAATGGGGAAAATCCCGCTTCACGGTGACCTGGTAATATAATCAGGGCTAACGTTACACCGCCTCTATTTATATTGAATATGAGGGTTTTATATCTTACACAGATCTGAACCATTTCTTAATACCCAGTTTGCCCTTCACTCTGGCACCCTGCTGTGTCTTCACCTTTTGCACTAGGATTCCTGGCTTTCTTGAGCTCCGTTACTGCACCTCCTCCGGGATGACGCTCTGGGCATCCACCGCCAGCTGCTGGATCCAGCCTCTCTCTGATGGACTGTGGAAAAACAGCCTCTTTCTGAACTGTGAATCAACTCCCGTCCCTTCCACCGGAGATATAACCTGCTCTGGAATTTATAGGTGGGTACCACAGGGTTTGGAAGGCAAGAAAGCTTCCACTACAGCCCCATCTGCTGTTATCACTGTTGATGTTTTTTTCACCACTGTCCCTAAACTAAATTGAAAAGCTGCTCCCCCTGATGCTATGTTCCCTGCCACTCAAGCTCACAGAAGATAGCCGTATCCATGTGCTGGGTGACTGTGGGCCATTGGCCTTTTCCTATCGCCACTGCCAAGTCACTTACCTTGAAGGGAGCTGCATATCCCTGTGCTCTCAAAGTGCTATGACTGTACAACAGCTTTAGCATCTTCCCTGGATCACAAGTGTTAGAGCAGTAGAAACTGATCTTAGTATTTAGCAAGGTAAGATAGTGGACACGTTTTGTGTTGCATGTTTTATTGAGAAATACCTTTACTAAGCAGGTAGCAGCTAAGGCAGGGCTGTGGGCAGGTGGATCCTTGCTTCCAGAGCGCTAGAAGTACCAAACGTGCAAGAAGATGGCGGCTGGGTCTAGACTCTGTCCGTCTCTGGAGAGCAGGGGCACGTGTCGGTAACCTGGAAAGAGGAGCAGAGTGACGCGTGCAAGAGCTGACGAGAGGAAGCATCGCTGTAACGTTCGCAGATGAGCGCTGACGGCAGGGCCCTCAACACGAGGCACGTCGAGGTGAGCTTGCACGGGTGGAAGAGACGCAGCGGCACTGGGGATGGAGCCAGGCCCTAATCCACCAACGTGCGGGTGCAGTCTGCTTCCAGTTACAAAAGGAAAGGGTGTGCAGTTTGCTTGTGACTTGTGAGTGACTTTAAAAGAAAGCATAACCCAGTCCTCCGTAGCCACAGACCTAATCTGCTAGGATTAGATTTTCCGAATTTTGTTCAGAATAAGCAGCATAGGACGAGGGCGGACCCCAGTCAGCATTATTACTGTGGCATTAATTAGCTCATGTGAACCAGAACCATCACATTTCATTCTTCATCGCAGATACCTGCTGGTTTCTGAAGAAAATTACCTTTACTCATGCTTAATAAAGGGAGGGTGTATTGACCGAGGAACTCATTGGCGATGACTGATGTCTGGTGCTCAACCACAAAACGCACCAGCGCCAGCTCCGGAACTTGGATGTGAAAAATGATCGTTTCGTTCCATTGCGGGTTGAATGCTGAAGAGAAGAAAAGACGGCAATATTACACAGATAAACAAAACTGTCATGTTCTTCTCTACCCCAGAAATAATGGACTTGTTATTATTGCAATTATCGTTCTTTAATTGAGAAATTTTTCAGTGGGACCTGGGGAGCAATAGGGAGAGAACACCCAGAGCTAGAATGGGAACGGCGTAGAATAAAATAAGGCGAAGCAGGAACTGCTAAAACTGGACAGACCTGGGGCAGGGAAGGTAGAAATCTGCTGGCTTAAACCTCATGGAAGTGCACCGAATGATTACCCAGTGCACAGCAGCATTGTAACCCAATTCACTGGGCTTTTGTCCTGCCTTGTGGAGCAGAGCTGATGTAAGCAGCCTTGAAACAGTGTCACAGACTCAGAGGCCAAGAGACCTGAGAGGAAAATCTGGAAAGTATGAGATGAACAGTAGTGTAGTGAGTGTAAGTGTGACTTAATGGGACACAGGCCAACCAGGCACTTCCTAGACAAAAGGCAGGAAATGACCAAGAAAGAGAAACCACGAAGGCTGGGGTTGCAGAAGCGGCCAGCAGGACACACAATACAAATCCATTCCCTGGCTTTCTCACGTGAGCTGGTCCACAGGTCTTGCACCCTGGAGGTGGCTGTGCTGTGAGATGATGCTGAGGATTCATAGCCTGCTACATGCAGATTGCTTTAATGGCTACCGTCACGTGCATGCTTACAAAGCCACTTTCTCCTCACCATTGTTCTTCTTGGCTCGGAGCATCTGTTTCGCTTGATCTGCAGGCACACCATGAATTTCCACTATCATGAGAGGGTCAGCTGTATTGGTAGAAGAAAGACTACTGGGTTGTAACTGAAAGCCACTGATAATCTGCAAAAAAAACACAAAAAAAAACGCCATGAACGTTGTAAGTGAAGAGTTAGAGCACACTTTACTGTAATGCTGAAGTCCCTTTGAATGTTAAATTGTTGAATACGTTAATCTTCAACACAGCCTCAAATAACTACGGCACTCGTCTTGCTTTTCCCATGCTTAGTTAGAATCAGTACCTGCCCCAAGGCAACTCAAACAGACTGAGCCAGCTCTGATTTTATCCCACTGCATCTCTGGACTTGTGGTGCTTTCCCAGATAAATTGAGACTACAGGTGATAAAAAAAAAAAAAAAAAAGAACTCATCTTGCATGGCTACTTGTAAGGAACAAGGAAATTAAGGGAATGGTGGAAGGATATGCAGAGGGAGGGCTGTCTGGGAGGCTCGGAGTCTAGGGAATAAAATTCCAGATTAGCAAACCCTAACGGCAAAGGTAGATCTAGAAACTGTGCCTGTCATAGTCAAGAGGTCCAAGGAGTGCCCATGCCTGGGATATACCTGGCTACAATCATTTCAGCAAAGACAGTATCAGTAAAAATAAAGGCATGAGGAGTTGGACTTTATATGCACAATAATAATTAAGAAATAGAGACCCTGGGGACACAGGAGGCCCTGCACGTTACCTTGGAAAGAAGAAATAACCGGAATGACCAGCACAGAGATAAGCCAAAGATATACATAAGACTGCCAAAAAGAAGATGGTGCTGATGGGAGATTTCAAGCTGTCAAATGTTAACTGGAACGTCCCATCTGCGGACTCAGAGTTAGAAGGAGCCGGGATTCCCTTCAAGGGCAAATGGCAATGGAAACCTCGAGGCGATACAAACTCTCACTGGACCCCCAGTGATCATCAGAGCCAAAGCAAAGAGGGCGCGTACGAAAGTCAAAGTCCTGACCAACTTTGATTTGAGAGGACAGAGAGGCTGTAGGGTGCAGAGTTCGCTGTTAGGGAGAAGTAAAAGTAAGAAGAAAGGTGGCTGAAAACGTAAGGGCAGAAAGATTAGCGAGGGCCATAGGGAAGAAACTCTGCAAAGCTGCGAGGAGCAGGGCAGCGAGCCAGGGCGGCCACGGTGAAGTGGAAGGAAAGATGGCGTGAGGAGGAGGCTCCTTTCAGTGACGTCTCGGTGAAAGGCGGAAGCGAAGAGGAGCAAAGGAGGAATGCGCGGAGGAGACAAGGAACGAGCAGAAGGCCGGCTGACTTTTAGCGAGGGCGCACGAGGTAAGGGGGGTGGATGTTATACATCATTTGCGGAAGTGAGAGTGAGTGTGGAAGTAAAAGTAGACGACAGAGCTGTGGAGCCAGGTGGACTCTTGAACGGGGGTCCTGGCTGGTTTAGACGCTGAGGGTACTAAGGGAGTTGAGCTGATCTCTGGGTGAAGGACTCATACCGAGCCTGATGGCAGAAGCAGTGTTACCGCCCCCAGGCAGTGGGATTGGGTCCCAGGACTGGATAAGGCAATGCTGAGCACAAAGAGGATGTTCCCAGCATCTCGATGGCTGCTTAGCCCTGACGCCAGACCCAGTGAGTGCCATGAAACTAAAAGTGAAGAGAAGTATTGGATACTTGGAATTATATGTGAGTGCTGAGAGAACTGGGATTGGACCTGTGTATGATTACTTGGATGATTCGAGAACTGGACTTTAATGTGAGTACCTGTTTGCTGATTGGACTATTAATTCATGCTCAGACAGAGCAGAGTATTGAGTGGAGGTGTGAACCTGCATGTCTGATTATGTATGTTTAATAAAGATATGACCTGAAGAGCTGAGAATCTGATATAAGGTAGGGATGTGCAGCCAAAACGTTTTCGTTGCATTCGTGATTCGGATTCGTCGGGGCGCAAATGCGTTACATTCAGCCGTATGGCACCCCGATGCGTTAATACGGCGAGTTAAATTTGTGTCCCAGCTAAAATTAAAATTAACTACAACCCCCCACCATCCTGACCCGCCCAAGACTTACCAAAACTCCCTGGTGGTCCAGCGTGGAGTCTAGAAGCCATCCCTGCACTCGTTTGCCGGTTTCATCATGGCGCCGATAGCCTGTGTCACAGGGGCTACCGGTGCCATTGATCAGCCCCTGTGACATGGTCACCGGCGCAATCTTGTGCTCCTACCATGTGACAGGGGCTGACCAATGGCACCGGTAGCCCCTGTGACATAGTATGGGCAAAGGCTATCGGCGCCATTTTGAGTCCTGGCATCGGACGGCCGGCATGCAGGAGGTCACTCCGGGACCCCCATTGGACCCACGGGGACTTTTGGCCAGCTTGGGGAGGCCTCCTGACCCCCACAAGACTTGCCAAAAGTCCAGCGGGGGTCCGGGAGTGACATCCTGCACGCCGGCCATCCGATGCCAATACTCAAAATGGCGCTGATCATCTTGTGCTCCTACCATGTGACAGGGGCTGACCAATGGCACCGGTAGCCCCTGTGACATAGTATGGGCAAAGGCTATCGGCGCCATTTTGAGTCCTGGCATCAGACGGCCGGCGTGCAGGAGGTCACTCCGGGACCCCTGTTGGACCCACAGGGACTTTTGGCCAGCTTGGGGGGGCCTCCTGACCCCCACAAGACTTGCCAAAAGTCCAGCAGGGGTCCGGGAGCGACCTCCTGCATGCCGGAGGGCAAAGGCGATCGGTGCCATTTTGAGTATTGGCATCGGCGATCGGCGCCATTTTGAGTCCCAGACCCTCAAAATGATGCCAATCGCCTTTGCCCTCACTATGTGTGACATAGTGAGGGCAAAGGCGATCAGCGCCATTTTGAGTATTGGCTTCGGCCGGCCGGTGTGCAGGAGGTCGCTCCCGGACCCCCGCTGGACTTTTGGCAAGTCTTGTGGGGTCAGGAGCCCCTCCCAAGCTGGCCAAAAGTCCCTGTGGGTCCAACGGGGGTCCCAGAGCGACCTCCTGCATGCCGGCCGTCCGATGCCAGGACTCAAAATGGCACCGAAAGCCTTTGCCCATACTATGTCACAGGGGCTACCGGTGCCATTGGTCAGCCCCTGCCACATGGTAGGAGCACAAGATGGCGCCGGTGACCATGTGACAGGTGCTGACCAATCGGACTGGTAGCCCCTGTGACACAGGCTATCGGCGCCATGATGAAACCAGCACCGAGGGTGTGAGTGCAGGGGGGGGCTCCCAGACTCCCCGCTGGACCACCAGGGAGTTTTGGTAAGTCTTGGGGGGGTCAGGAGGGTGGGGGGTTTACATTTTTATTTAGGAGGCCGAATAAAACAGAAATCTGTTAAATACGTGGGGAGTCGCGATGCGTTTCGCCTCCCCACGTATTTAACAGATAGGACAAAATAAGTTGCAGATTACAAATCCGTGGAAAACGGATGCACACCCCTAATATAAGGCACAACAGAGAGTAAGAGCAAGCACTTGATCCCAGGTACTTCAAGGGAAATCAAGGGGATAGGAGGTAGAGATGTGCATTCATTTTCCCCAAATTAGACAATTCGGCATGGTCCAGGGGTGATGAAAAATGAACAGAATTTTTCCTAAATTTCAGAAAATGTCGTAGTTCGTGTTAGCACGCACTAACGAGAGTTAGCGTGCACTAACGAGAGTTAGTGTGCACTAACTTTAAAATGTTAGCGCGCTAACATGAAAATTGGGGGCCCACGAAAAAAAACCCCCCCGAACCGCGGGAAAAACAAAATTTTCCACGAGGGCCCGAAAATGAAACCCAAACCAAAAAAAACCCCAACGCACATCTCTCATAGGAGGACCCATTTCAAAATGCCCAGGGGGGCTTCATATTTCATTCAGGCAGAAAGAGGAAGAGATTAAGGGACATCGGTTCAGAGATTTATTGGTTTCAGTAGTTGGGAGGGACATTATCAGAGAACCTTGTATCACGTGCCGGCGCCACCGGGTGTGCAAGCCGTGCAATTGTATAGGGCAGTACAGCCGGTGGGGCAGCATCAGGAGCAGGGAGAGGCCTGTGATGTCACTAATAGACCCAATCCCACCGGCAGTGGAGGAAGGAGGTCCGGGTTGCCCCCAGCGGACCCGATCCCACCTGTGGCAGAAGGAGGTCGCAGCAGAGGACGCCCATCCTTCAACTCCTCCTCTGGTGCTGGCCCTGCAGTATTGAACACTTGCAATGCTAGAACTTCCTGTTTTCTTGCAAGATGAGAATACAGGAAGTGCTAGCACTGTGAGAGTTGAATTATCGCGGTGCTAGCACAGGAAGAGGAGCTGCAGAATGGTTTTTCTCCACAATGGAACAGGCTGGCAGCAGCAGCGGAGGAGGAATAACCCATGGATCCTGACTGCCTGGTCTGTATGTGTGTGTGTGTGTGTGTGTGTGTGAATGGGAGGCTGCCTGGAATGGGTATATGTGTGTGTGTGTGTGTGTGAGGCTGCCTGGAATGGGTATGTATGTGTGTGTGTGTGTGTGTGTGTGGGAGGCTGCCTGGAATGGGTATGTGTGTGTGTGTGTGTGTGTGTGTGTGTGTGAATGGGAGGCTGCCTGGAATGGGTGTGTAGGTTGTGTGTGTGTGTGTATGGGAGGCTGCCTGGGAATGGATGTGTGTGTGTGTATGGGGGGCTGCCTGGAATGGGTATATGTGTGAGTG